>NC_031982.2:1080757-1311946 GCF_001858045.2 Oreochromis niloticus | reverse complement strand
TTCTAGTTCTTCCGTACACTTTTTGGCACTTAACTACTTCCACAGTTTTCTGCCGATTTTCTCAGTTCAAACTCTATACTGTTCTGCTCTTTCTGCTCTTTCCGGCAATGACTTTTGGTGTTTATTACTGTTATACTTTTTAAAATATTACACTTTTTTCCTTTAATTTGTCCCATTGAAATGAATGGAAACTTCCACAATTCTGCTAAAACTTGCTTGTTTTGAAACTTAACTACTTTGTCATACTTTCACCTAGAAACTCCATTCAAACTTTAAAATGTTCTCAGACTTATTGGGCTATTCCTGTGATTCAGCTTTTTCAGATCTTCTACCGTTTTAATTTTATACCTCTTTAAGTTTTCAGTTGCAAAATTGTGATTTTTCAGAAAATACATGCGTTGCTATGGTTGCTATGCAATTAACTCAGAGTGTGCACTCGTCCTTTCTGAATTTTCTCTTCATGTCTGAACAACTTCTTGCTACTCGCTGAATTTCCACTCAACCCCACAAATTATACATCAAAACGTAGGTATTTCTGTTGGCTTTCAGAAAATGTCACTATCATTGTTGGGGTACTTATAGACTTTTTGCAGATCTCCTCAGAGTAACATAAAGTCTCAAAACTCTCCATAGAAACTCAATGGAGAGTTTGTTCAAAATCAGCGCTGGAATTCTCTAATGAAGGCATTTTCAAATCGTCATATCTCCTTAACGAAACAAAGTTGAGACATGACGCTTGTGCCAATATATCTTCAGACGTCACTGATGCTCACAATTCAAGAATTTTTCCTCACCTATTACCGTTTGGCCATGAATTACACTTGTTTGAGGATAGGAAATTTGTCCCTCGCTCAGATTTCTTCAGATTTCAAACTCTGGAAATGAGGCACTTTTTTCTCTCATCATATCTTTTTGATGGATTTCCACAGAGACCTGAAAATTCCCATGACTGTTCACCAAAGCCTGCTGTTTCTTACGGTGAAAGAATGATTTGATGCTCCATATAGATTTAGGAGTTACAAAACATTGTTGAGGGCAAGTCAAGGCAGTTTGCTTTGCCTCTACTCAGTTACGTGTATTACAAGTCATATATCTTTAATAATTTATATTTTATCTCTGATTTATGAAGACCTGCAGATTCCCCCATCTCTTCTGAACAAATCGGTGTCAGAATGAGCATTCTAGCCCCTACGGTTAGGAAATTATGGCCATTTGTTCGAGGGGATCCTGAATGTGAGAAATACACTGCAGAAAACTCACACCTCTCTCTGTGTCTGTGTGTAAGTGCTGATTACAGCAGGTGCAGCCAATTTAGCTGACCTAGATATACCAAACCCAGACTCTCAACAGCCTCTGCACACTTTGCTCTCTGTGTATGTGTGTGTGTATATCAATATTTCTCCCATGTTAAAGTATTACTCCTCCATAATAGTATTTGTGCTAAATCAAAGTACTTCTACTACATCTTAGTACTTCTGCTCAATCATAGTATTTCTGCTAAATCACAGTATTTTTGAAAAATCATGGTATTTGTGCCAATCATGGTTTGGGGGCAGAACCATAATATTTATTTTATGTTATGAGATTACTACTAAGTGCAGGAATGTCTGTTATGTTATAGTTTATGTGCTGATATAGTATATCTGCCAAATCATAGTATTATCCCAAATCATAGTATTTATGCAAAATTACAGTATTTCTGCCAAAAAGCAGAAATAGTACCTTTTAGCAGAAATTTCTGTGAAAAGATATTATTTATGTTAAAACATAGTATTTCTGCTAAATCATAGTATTTCTGCCAAATCATAGTATTTGTACTATTCATAGTACTTGTGCCAAATCATAGTATTTGTACCCAATCATAGTATTTCTGCAATATGATCGTATTTGTGCCAAATCATGGTATCTTTTTGCCAAATCATGGTATTTGTGCCAAATCATGTTATTTGTGGCCAGTTAAAATTTCTGTTATATTAGTGTTACTACTAAGTCATAGAATTTCTGTTATGTTATAGTATATCTGCTGATTATGGTATATGTGCCAAATAATAGTATTTATAGCAAATAATAGTATTACTGCCCAAACATAGTATTCTTGTAGTATTTGTAGTAGTAGTTGTTGTAGTATTTGTGCAAAAACATAGAATTTCTGCAAAATCATAGTATATCTGTTATGTTATAGTATTACTACCAAATCATAGTATTCCAAATCATAGTATTACTGCAATTCCATAGTATTTGAGCGAAATCGTACTATTTGTGAAAAAACATACTATGTCTGCAAAATCACATTATATCTGCTATGTTATACTATTACTACTAAGTCACAGTATTTCTGCCAATTCGTAGTATTCGTACTAAATCATACTACTTGTGCCAAATCATAGTATTGAAATCAAAATATAGTATTTGTACCAAAGCATTGTATTTGTACGAAGTACAGTATTTCTGCCAAATCAGAGAATTACTGCAATTTCATAGTATTTTGAGGAATCCCTTTTGTTATAGTATTACTTCTAAGTCGTAGTATTTCTGCTTTGTCATAGTATTTGTACTGAAACATAGTATTTCTGCCAATCATAGTTTTACTGCTATTTCATAGTGTTTGAGTGAAATTACAGTGTTTCTGCAAAACATTGTATTTCTGCTAAATCATAGTATTTCTGTTATCTTAAAGTACTTGCACTCAATTATAGTATTTGTGCCAAAGTGTAGTATTTCTGCCAAATCATATTATCTCTGCTAAATCATAGTGTCTGCCAAATCATAATATTTGTGCCTAAACGCAGCATTTGTACCAAAACATAGTATTGCTGCTATATCATAGTATTTGATCCAAATCATAGTATATGTCCTAAAACATAGTATTTCTGCCAAATCATACTATTTGTCCTAAAGCATAGTATTTCAACAAAATCACAGTATTTCTGCTATGTTATAGTATTTGTGCTTGTAGAAAAACCTGTGTTATTGTGAGCTACATTACCCAGCAGCCTCTGAGCAGTGAGGGAATTCATGGGACTTCTGAGCTAGATGGTCTTCCTTCGTTCCTGGGCTAACGATTGAGGAGAGAGCTGCTGGGAAGGGGAGCAAATAGCCCATCCTGTATTTGTTGGGGATGGTGTGTGTCACATAAACGCGAGTTAATGTTCCATGCTTAAGATGTTTACCCTGCTACTTGTGTGTATTGGTTTTACTTACCTTTAGCGTATGTGCTAGTTAGCGATAGCTATGGCAGCACAGTTATTTGATTGTTTTGGGCTTGTTCCTGCTTTGTTTGTTCCCCCTGCAAATTGATGTGAATTTGTACACTGTAATATCGCTGTATTACGTAGTGGCTAAGTAGGAGGCTGACTGTTACTAAGTGCATCAGTGTACATAGGTCATCTCTTGTGTTGGAGTGCCCTCTTGTGGCACCTTTTGGGTAGTGCCTTAGTAAACGTGAACACTGCAAAGAAGTGGTATCAGACTGGTTTGTAGTGGAGGAATTTGTTGCCAGTTTCTTTCATCTTTAATCCGTATTCATGTTGTAATGTAGTAACTTTTGTGTGGCGCAAATACCACAATATGGCAGAAATACCATGTTTTGGCACAAATACTTTGATTTGGTATACTTTAGCTTCTTCACCCCTTTTCAGCAAAATTTTCATTTTTTTCACCCCTTTTCAGCACAAATTCCAGCTTTTTCAGGTGTTTTCAACAGAAATCTCTTTTATTTCTGATTGCTGATGTCTTTGTTTTTCAGCCGCCGCCCCCTTTCCAGTGGCGCAATCAGTAATGACACGGCTCTGCAGCTCAAAGGTCGTGGGTTCAATCCCACCTTGGTCAACATTTTTTTTTCACTACAAATTTATATACTTTCACAGACCTGTAATTTATATTGCTAATTTTTTTCACTACAAATGAGTAGTGCAAAAACATACTATGTCTGCAACATCACAGTATATCTGTTATGTTATAGTATTACTACTAAATCACATTATTTCTGCCAATTCAAGGAGGCTGACTGTTACTAAGTGCATCAGTGTACATAGGTCATCTCTTGTGTTGGAGTGCCCTCTTGTGGCACCTTTTGGGTAGTGCCTTAGTAAACGTGAACACTGCAAAGAAGTGGTATCAGACTGGTTTGTAGTGGAGGAATTTGTTGCCAGTTTCTTTCATCTTTAATCCGTATTCATGTTGTAATGTAGTAGTACCACAATATGCAGAAAAATATGTTTTGGCACAAATACTTTGATTTGGTATACTTTAGCTTCTTCACCCCTTTTCAGCAAAATTTTCATTTTTTTCACCCCTTTTCAGCACAAATTCCAGCTTTTTTGGCTGTTTTCAGAAAAAAAACTCTTTTCAGCAGAAACTCTGCTGATTCATCTCTTTTCAGCGCAAGTTTCTGCTTCTTTGCCTCTTTTCTGCAAAAATTCTGCTGATTCACCTCTTTTCTCCAAAACTTTCAGCCTTTTGACCTCTTATCAGCACAATTCTCAGCAGCTTCTGCTCATTTAAGCAGAATTGTCCGTCTCTCCACCTCTTCTTTGTAAGAATGACTTTGGCTCAGGGAAATGAATAGCCACCTTGAGACCAGAAGGGCCAGGTTCGAATCCTGCTCATTGGGCCATTTTTTTTTTCACCACCATACAACTTTTTGCAACTTTTCATCGTTTTTAGCTTTTCATAGTATCATAGTATTTCCACAAAATATTTGTATTTCTGCTACGTTATATTATTACTGCTCATAGTATTTCTGCCAAATTTTGGTATTTGCTCCAAAGCACAGTATTTCTGCCAAATCACAATATAACTGCAAAATAAAGGTTTTTGAGACAAATCATACCGTTTGTGCTAAATCCTAGTAATTCTGCTCATAGAATTTCTGCTATGCTGAGGTGCTTTCTGCTAGATTATAGTTTTTCTGCTAAATCAAAGTATTTCATGTAAATCATACCAAGTCCCAGTGTTTCTGCCAAATCATAAATCATAAATAATGTGGCATGTTGGGGGAACAGCTAGTCATCTCCCATCATGCCTTAGGACATGTGCTGCTGTTTAGATGTTCTTGTTTCATTGTTTATGGTTACGTTACTTTTAACTGTTGTCTTGAATGTTGTGTACAAAGTCACTGACAGTTATTGTTTTATAGGAAGGAAGAATGCAGTACCATAAGTGAGTTCTGTTATGCTGTTATTGACCCTTGAAGCACATTGTAAAACAAGCAAGTGTTTAATAAAAAGCTTCTCCTACCAGCTTGGGGTGGAATTACAAGCTCAAGCTTTCCCTGTGTGCTTATTTGCAAGACTTGTATGTGCCATAATAATTTTAATAAAGCAAAGTTAAGATGAGAAGCTTGTTCCAATTCATCTTCAGACAGTGCTGCCAGTCACGGTTGGAGCAGTTTTTACTGTCATCTTGCTGTTGAGCCATAAATTACATTTGTTTTCAAACTCTTAAAATGAAGCCGGTTCTTCTCTCGTCATATCTCCGCGACGGAGGTACAAAGAGCTATGAAAATCGCAGTCAAAGTTCAGCAAAGTCTGCTGATTTACCCAGTACAAGAATTGTGCTTCTATCCCACCTAGTTTTTGAGTTACACGACGTTTTGTAACTCCGAAAAATCGGCGTTTTACGCCTCTCACCGCGATCTAATTCTGACTGCTCAAGTCTCTGTGTTTTAGGCACCCGCCCCCTTTGTGACCAGACCTCATTTGGCTCAGAGGGTTGAGAAGCTACTGTGAGACCCGGTGGCAGAGGTTCGAGTCCTACCTGTGACAGTTGCTACACATCATCCCCACTTGCATGCACTCTGCTTTCTTGACACTCTTCAGTGTACCCTTACACATAAAGCCATCTCCATCAAACGTGTCTACACCTCTTTTTTAGCAGATAATTCTGCTTTTTCGCTTGTTTTCAGCAACTGCTGATGCTGATAGCCCTCCTAGTTTTGAGTTACACGACGTTTTGTAACTCCAAAAAACGGCGCTTTTCGCCTCTCACCGCGATCTATTTCTGATTGCTGATCTCTTTGTTTTTCAGCCGCCTGCCCTCTTGCCAGGTGGCGCAATCAGTAATGACACGGCTCTGCAGCTCAAAGGTCGTGGGTTCAATCCCACCTTGGTCAACATTTTTTTTCACTACAAATTTATACACTATCACAGACCTGTAATTTATATTGCTATTTTTTTTCACTACAAATGAGTAGTGCAAAAACATACTATGTCTACAACATCACAGTATATCTGTTATGTTATAGTATTACTACTAAATCACATTATTTCTGCCAATTCAAGGAGGCTGACTGTTACTAAGTGCATCAGTGTACATAGGTCATCTCTTGTGTTGGAGTGCCCTCTTGTGGCGCCTTTTGGGTAGTGCCTTAGTAAACATGAACGCTGCAAAGAAGTGGTATCAGACTGGTTTGTAGTGGAGGAATTTGTTGCCAGTTTCTTTCATCTTTAATCCGTATTCATGTTGTAATGTAGTAGTACCACAATATGGCAGAAACACTATGTTTTGGCACAAATACTTTGATTTGGTATACTTTAGCTTCTTCACCCCTTTTCAGCAAAATTTTCATTTTTTTCACCCCTTTTCAGCACAAATTCCAGCTTTTTTGGCTGTTTTCAGAAAAAAAACTCTTTTCAGCAGAAACTCTGCAGATTCATCTCTTTTCAGCGCAAGTTTCTGCTTCTTTGCCTCTTTTCTGCAGAAATTCTGCTGATCCACCTCTTTTCTGCAAAACTTTCAGCCTTTTCACCTGTTATCAGCACAATTCTCAGCAGCTTCTTCTCATTTCAGCAGAATTGTCCGTCTCTCCACAACAACTTTTTGCAACTTTTCATCTTTTTCAGCTTTTCAGCAGACAGCTTCAGCGTCAAGGCATCCACACAGCATTTTCGCAGGAAATGCAAATTTTTCTAGTTCTTTATTATTCTTCTAGTTGCTTCCGTACACTTTTTGGCACTTAACTACTTCCACAGTTTTCTGCCGATTTTCTCAGTTCAAACTCTATACTGTTCTGCTCTTTCTGCTCTTTCCGGCAATGACTTTTGGTGTTTATTACTGTTATACTTTTTAAAATATTACACTTTTTTCCTTTAATTTGTCCCATTGAAATGAATGGGAAACTTCCACAATTCTGCTAAAACTTGCTTGTCTTTGAAACTTAACTACGTCCTCATGCTTTCACCTAGAAACTCCATTCAAACTTTAAAATGTTCTCAGATTATTGGGCTATTCCTGTCTGATTCAGCTTTTTCAGATCTTCTACCGTTTTAATCTTATCTCTCTTTAAGTTTTCAGTTGCAAAATTGTGATTTTTCAGAAAATACATGCGTTGCTATGGTTGCTATGCAATTAAGTCAGAGTGAGTGCTGGTCCGTTCTGAATTTTCTCTTCATGTCTAAACAACTTCTTGCTACTCACTCAATTTCCACTCAATCCCCACAAATTATACATCAAAACGTAGGTATTTTTGCTGGCTTTCAGACAATGTCACTATCTTTATTGTGAGATTTACCGTTTTTTCGCAATTTGCCTCGGAGTGACACAAGGTCTCAATACTCCCCATTCAAAGTCTATGGGGAGGTTTTGTAATTCAGAGCTGAAATTCTGTAACGGGAGGCATTTTAAAATCGCCATATCTCTTTAACAAAGCAAAGTTAGGACATGAGGCTTGTGCCAATATATCTTCAGACACTGCTGACACTCACAGTGGAAGCAGTTTTTACAATTATCTTACCGTTGAGCAATGAATTACGTTTGTTTGAGGGGTGGAAATCTGTCCTTCTCTCAGTCTTCAAACTCTGGAAATGAAGCCGTTTCTTCTCTCGTCATATCTCCGCGACGGAGGTAGAACAAGCTATGAAAATCGCAGTCAAAATACACCAAAGTCCGCTGATTCACCCAGTACAAGAATTATGCTGCTAGCCCTCCTAGTTTTTGAGTTACACGACGTTTTGTAACTCCAAAAAACGGCGTTTTTCGCCTCTCACCGCGATCTATTTTCTGACTGCCCAAGTATCTGTCTTTCAGACCCCCGCCCCCTTTCCAGGTGGCGCAATCAGTAATGACACGGCTCTGCAGCTCAAAGGTCGTGGGTTCAATCCCACCTTGGTCCACGTTTTTTTTTTTCACTACAAATTTATACACTATCACAGACCTGTAATTTATATTGCTAATTTATTACAATTCTGCAAACTTTTATGATTTTAGCAGCTTTTCTAATATGGACCTCAGATTCTTGTCAACACCACATGGCAGAAATACATACAAGTAAACAGCCTGATGAAGCAGACAGAAGCAGTACCTCTGATTGGTGAATTTGAGCAGAACCAGGTTGTTCTGCCTCTTTTCAGCAGAAATTCTGCTCATTCACCTCTTTTCTGCAAAATTTTCAGCCCTTTTACCTCTTATGAGCACAATTCTCAGCAGCTTCTGCTCATTTCACCATAATTGTCAGTCTCTCCATCTCCTTCCTTGTGAGAGTCAGTTTGGCACAGTGAGATGAGTAGCCGCCTTGAGCCCAGGAGGGCCAGGTTCGAAACATAGACTGTCTGCAACATAACAGTATATCTGTTATGTTATAGTATTACTACTAAGTCACAGTATTTCTGCCAATTCGTAGTATTTGTACTAAATCATACTACTCGTGCCAAATCATAGTATTTGTTGCAAATCATAGTATTCAAACCAAAATTTAGTATTTGTACCAAAGCATTGTATTTGTATGAAGTACCGTATTTCTGCCAACTCACAGAATTACTGCAATTTCATAGTATTTTGAGGAATCCCTTTTGTGATAGTATTACTTCTAAGTCATAGTATTTCTGCTTTTGTCATAGTATTTGTACTAAAACATAGCATTTCTGCCAAATCATAGTATTACTGCTATCTCATAGTATTTGAGTGAAATGACAGTGTTTCTGCAAAAACATTGTATTTCTGCTAAATCATAGTATTTCTGTTATTTTAGAGTACTTGTACTCAATTATAGTATTTGTGCCAAAGTTGAGTATTTCTGCCAAATCATATTTATGTGAATTTGTACACTGTAATATCGCTGTATTACGTAGTGGCTAAGTAGGAGGCTGACTGTTACTAAGTGCATCAGTGTACATAGGTCATCTCTTGTGTTGGAGTGCCCTCTTGTGACGCCTTTTGGGTAGTGCCTTAGTAAACGTGAACACTGCAAAGAAGTGGTATCAGACTGGTTTGTAGTGGAGGAATTTGTTGCCAGTTTCTTCCATCTTTAATCCGTATTCATGTTGTAATGTAGTAGTACCACAATATGGCAGAAACACTATGTTTTGGCACAAATACTTTGATTTGGTATACTTTAGCTTCTTCACCCCTTTTTAGCAAAATTTTCATTTTTTTCACCCCTTTTCAGCACAAATTCCAGCTTTTTTGGCTGTTTTCAGAAAAAAAAACCTCTTTTCAGCAGAAACTCTGCTGATTCATCTCTTTTCAGCGCAAGTTTCTGCTTCTTTGCCTCTTTTCTGCAGAAATTCTGCTGATTCACCTCTTTTCTGCATAATTTTCAGCCTTTTCACCTCTGACTGTTACTAAGTGCATCAGTGTACATAGGTCATCTCTTGTGTTGGAGTGCCCTCTTGTGGCGCCTTTTGGGTAGTGCCTTAGTAAACGTGAACACTGCATAGAAGTGGTATCAGACTGGTTTGTAGTGGAGGAATTTGTTGCCAGTTTCTTTCATCTTTAATCCGTATTCATGTTGTAATGTAGTAACTTTTGTGGCACAAATACCAAAATATGGCAGAAATACTATGTTTTGGCACAAATACTTTGATTTGGTATACTTTAGCTTCTTCACCCCTTTTCAGCAAAATTTTCATTTTTTTCACCCCTTTTCAGCACAAATTCCAGCTTTTTTGGCTGTTTTCAGAAAAAAAACTCTTTTCAGCAGAAACTTTGCTGATTCATCTCTTTTCAGCGCAAGTTTCTGCTTCTTTACCTCTTTTCTGCAGAAATTCTGCTGATTCACCTCTTTTCTGCAAAATTTTCAGCCTTTTCACCTCTTATCAGCTTCTGCTCATTTCAGCAGAATTGTCCGTCTCTCCACCTCTTCTTTGTAAGAGTGACTTTGGCTCAGGGAAATGAATAGCCACCTTTGAGCAGAAATTCTGCTGATTCATCTCTTTTCAGCGCAACTTATTGCTTCTTTACCTCTTTTCTGCAGAAATTCTGCTGATTTACCTGTTTTCTGCAAAATTTTCAGCCTTTTCACTTCTTCTCAGCACAATTCTCAGCAGCTTCTGCTCATTTAGCAAAATTGTCAGTTTCTCCATCTCTTGTTTTTCAGAGGAAGAGTTTGGCTCAGTGAGATGAGCAGCTGCCTTGAGACGAGAACGGCCAGGTTCAAATCCCGGTCATGGCAAAACCTGTTTTCAGTTTTCTCTTTTGTTCTTTTGTTCTGCCTCTTTTCTGCAGAAATTCTGCTGATTTACCTCTTTTCTGCAAAATTTTCAGCCTTTTCACCTCTTCCCAGCACAATTCTCAGCAGCTTCTGCTCATTTTAGCAGAATTGTTGGTCTCTCCTCCTCTTTTTTTGAGAGAGTAAGTTTAGCTCAGTGAGATGAGCAGCTGCCTTTAGACCAGCAGGGCCAGGTTCGAATCCTGCTCAGGGCGACATGTTTTTTTTCACCACCATGCAACTTTTTGCAACTTTTCAGCTTTTTCAGCTTTTCAGCAGACAGCTTCAGCGTTAAGGCATCCACACAGCATTTTCGCAGGAAATGCAAATTTTTCTAGTTATTCTTCTAGTTGCTTCCGTACACTTTTTGGCACTTAACTACTTCCACAGTTTTCAGCCGATTTTCTCAGTTCAAACTCTATACTGTTCTGCTCTTTCTGCTCTTTCCGGCAATGACTTTTGGTGTTTATTACTGTTATACTTTTTAAAATATTACACTTTTTTCCTTTAATTTGTCCCATTGAAATGAATGGGAAACTTCCACAATTCTGCTAAAACTTGCTTGTTTTTGAAACTTAACTACTTTGTCATACTTTCACCTAGAAACTCCATTCAAACTTTAAAATGTTCTCAGACTATTGGGCTATTCCTGAATGATTCAGCTTTTTCAGATCTTCTACCGTTTTAATTTTATACCTCTTTAAGTTTTCAGTTGCAAAATTGTGATTTTTCACAAAATACATGCGTTGTTATGGTTGCTATGCAATTAACTCAGAGTGTGCACTCGTCCTTTCTGAATTTTCTCTTCATGTCTGAACAACTTCTTGCTACTCGCTCAATTTCCACTCAACCCCCACAAATTATACATCAAAACGTAGGTATTTTTGCTGGCTTTCAGAAAATGTCACTATCATTGTTGTGGGACTTATAGACTTTTTGCAAATCTCCTCAGACTAACATAAAGTCTCAAAACTCTCCATAGAAACTCAATGGAGAGTTTCTTCAAAATCAGCGCTGAAATTCTCTAATGAGAGGCATTTTCAAATCGTCATATCTCCTTAACGAAACAAAGTTGAGACATGAGGCTTGTGCCAATATATCTTCAGACATCCCTGATGCTCACAATTCAAGAATTTCTTCCTCACCTATTACCGTTTGGCCATGAATTACACTTGTTTGAGGATAGGAAATTTGTCCCTCGCTCAGATCTGTTCAGATTTCAAACTCTGGAAATGAGGCACTTTTTTCTCTCGTCATATCTTTTTGATGGATTTCAACAGAGACCTGAAAATTTCCATGACTGGTCACCAAAGCCTGCTGTTTCTTACGGTGAAAGAATGATTTTGATGCTCCATATAGATTTAGAGTTACAAAATGTTGTTTGAGGGCAGGTCAAGGCAGTTTTGCTTTGTCTCTACTCAGTTACAGTGTATTACAAGTCATATATCTTCAATAATTTATATTTTATCTCTGAATTATAAAGATCTGCAGATTTCCCCATCTCTTCTGAACAAAACGGTGTCAGAATGAGCGTTCTAGCTCCTACGGTTAGGAAATTATGGCCATTTGTTCGAGGGGAATCCTGAATGTGAGAAATACACTGCAGAAAACTCATAGCTGTCTCTGTGTCTGTGTGTGTAAGGGCTGATTACAGCAGGTGCAGCCAATTTAGCTGACCTAGATATACCAAGCCCAGACTCTTAACAGCCCCTGTACACTTTGCTCTATGTGTATGTGTGTGTGTATATCAATATTTCTCCCATGTTAAAGTATTACTCCTCCATAATAGTATTTGTGCTAAATCAAAGTACTTCTACTACATCTTAGTACTTCTGCTCAATCATAGTATTTCTGCTAAATCATAGTATTTTTGAAAAATCATGGTATTTGTGCCAAATCATGGTTTGGGGGCAGAACCATAATATTTATTTTATGTTATGAGATTACTACTAAGTGCAGGAATGTCTGTTATGTTATAGTTTATGTGCTGAATATAGTATATCTGCCAAATCATAGTATTTATCCCAAATCATAGTATTTATGCAAAATTACAGTATTTCTGCTAAAAAGCAGAAATAGTAACTTTTAGCAGAAATTTCTGTGAAAAGATATTATTTATGTTAAAACATAGTATTTCTGCTAAATCATAGTATTTCTGCCAAATCATAGTATTTGTACTTATTCATAGTACTTGTGCCAAATCATAGTATTTGTACCCAATCATAGTATTTCTGCAATATGATCGTATTTGTGCCAAATCATGGTATCTTTTTGCCAAATCATGGTATTTGTGCCAAATCATGTTATTTGTGGCCAGTTAAAATTTCTGTTATATTAGTGTTACTACTAAGTCATAGAATTTCTGTTATGTTATAGTATATCTGCTGATTATGGTATATGTGCCAAATAATAGTATTTATAGCAAATAATAGTATTACTGCCCAAACATAGTATTTCTTGTAGTATTTGTAGTAGTAGTTGTTGTAGTATTTGTGCAAAAACATAGAATTTCTGCAAAATCATAGTATATCTGTTATGTTATAGTATTACTACTAAGGCATAGTATTCCTACCAAATCATAGCATTCCAAATCATAGTATTACTGCAATTCCATAGTATTTGAGCGAAATCGTAGTATTTGTGCAAAGACATACTATGTCTGCAAAATCACATTATATCTGCTATGTTATAGTATTATTACTAAGGCATAGTATTTCTACCAAATCATAGTATTCCTTCAAAATCATAGTATCACTGCAATTTCATAGTATTTGAGCGAAATTGTAGTATTTGTACTAAATCATGGTACTTGTACCAAATCATAGTATTTTTTGCAAATCATATTATTTGAACCAAAACATTGTATTTGTATGAAGTCATAGTATTTCTTCTAAATCATAGTATTTCAATCAAATCTCAGTAGTTGTGCTAAAACGCAGTATTATTGCCAAATCGTAGTATTTGTACTCAAACATATCAGTTCAACTTATTTAACTCTTCTCAACAGCCCAACACCTCTTCTTCACCCCGTTTCAGCAGAATTGTGAGTGTTTTCACCCCTTTTCAGCACAAATCCCAGCTTTTTCAGGTGTTTTCAACAGAAATCTCTTTTTTAGCAGACATTCTGCTGATTCACCTGTTTTCAGTGCAACGTTCTACTTCTTTACCTCTTTTCAGTAGAAATTCTGCTGATTCACCTATTTTAAGCAGAATTTTCAGCCTTTCACCTCTTATCAATACAAATCTCAGTATCTTCTGCTCATTTCAGAGGAAACCATTTCACCTCTTTTCAGTAGAAATTTGAACTTCTGTACCCCTTTGAAGCAGAATCTTTGCCTTTTCACCTCTTTTCAGCAAAAGTTTCTGTTTTTTCACTTGTTTTCAGCATAATTTTTCAGTTTCTTTATTGTGAGCTACATTACCCAGCAGCCTCTGAGCAGTGAGGGAATTCATGGGACTTCTGAGCTAGATGGTCTTCCTTCGTTCCTGGGCTAACGATTGAGGAGAGAGCTGCTGGGAAGGGGAGCAAATAGCCCATCCTGTATTTGTTGGGGATGGTGTGTGTCACATTAGCATGAGTTAATGTTCTGTGCTTAAGATGTTTACCCTGCTACTTGTGTGTATTGGTTTTAGTTACCTTTAGCGTATGTGCTAGTTAGCGATAGCTATGGCAGCCCAGTTATTTTATTGTTTTGGGCTTGTTCCTGCTTTGTTTGTTCCCCCTGCAAATTTATGTGAATTTGTACACTGTAGTATGGCTGTATTACGTAGTGGCTAAGTAGGAGGCTGACTGTTACTAAGTGCATCAGTGTACATAGGTCATCTCTTGTGTTGGAGTGCCCTCTTGTGGCGCTTTTTGGGTAGTGCCTTAGTAAACGTGAACACTGCAAAGAAGTGGTATCAGACTGGTTTGCATTATCAGTGGGGTCACTAGTTTTCCTTGCCGGTTTGAGCTGTGTTTTAGCTCAGTGAGATAAGCAGCCGTTCTCAGACTGGGAGGCCGGGGTTCAAATCCCGTTTATGGCAACATTTCTTTCAGTTAACAGTTAAACTTTTATAACTCTTTTCAACACAAATTTCTGCTTTTTCACCCCTTTTCAGCAAAATTTCCAGTTTTTTCACTACTTTTCAGCACAAATCCCAGCTTATTCAGCTATTTTCAGCAAAAACATCTTTTCAGCAGAATTCTGAAAAGAGTTCTGTAGAACTCTTTTTCGCACAAATTCTGCTGATTGAACTCTTCAGCAGAATTTTCACCTCTTTTCAGCCCAAATTCTGCTTATTCACCTCTTCTGCAAAATTTTCAGCCTTTTCACCTCTTATCAGCACAAATCTCAGCTGTTTTCAGAAAAACTCTTTTGAGCAGAAATTCTGCTGATTCATCTCTTTTCAGCGCAACTTTCTGCTTCTTTACCTCTTTTCTGCAGAAATTCTGCTGATTCACCTCTTTTCTGCAAAATTTTCAGCCTTTTCTCCTCTTATCAGCACAATTCTCAGCAGCTTCTGCTCATTTCAGCAGAATTGTCAGTCTGTCCACCTCTTCTTTGTGAGAATGAGTTTGGCTCAGTAAGATGAGTGGCTGCCTTGAGACCAGGTAGGCCAGGTTTGAATCCTGCTCAGGGTGACATTTTTTTTTTCACCACCATACAACTTTTTGCAACTTTTCATCTTTTTCAGCTTTTCAGCAGACAGCTTCAGCGTTAAGGCATCCACACAGCATTTTCGCAGGAAATGCAAATTTTTCTAGTTCCACTATATTCCAGTTGCTTCCGTACACTTTTTGGCACTTATCTACTCCCTCAGTTTTCAGCCGATTTTCTCCGTTCAAACTCTAAACTGTTCTGCTCTTTCTGCTAATGCCGGCTATGACTTTTGGTGTTTATTACTCTTATACTTTTTAAAATATTACACTTTTTTCCTTTAATTTGTCCCATTGAAATGAATGGGAAACTTCCACAATTCTGCTAAAACTTGCTTGTTTTTGAAACTTAACTACTTTGTCATACTTTCACCTAGAAACTCCATTCAAACTTTAAAATGTTCTCAGATTACTGGGCTATTCCTGTCTGATTCAGCTTTTTCAGATCTTCTACAATTTTAATTTTATACCTCTTTAAGTTTTCAGTTGCAAAATTGTGATTTTTCAGAAAATACATGCGTTGCTATGGTTGCTATACAATTAAGTCAGAGTGAGTGCTGGTCCGTTCTGAATTTTCTCTTCATGTCTAAACAACTTCTTGCTACTGGCTCAATTTGCACTCAACCCCCACAAATTATACATCAAAACGTAGGTATTTTTGCTGGCTTTCAGACAATGTCACTATCTTTATTGTGAGATTTACCGTTTTTTTTGCAATTTGCCTCGGAGTGACACAAGGTCTCAATACTCCCCATTCAAAGTCTATGGGGAGGTTTTGAAATTCAGAGCTGAAATTCTGTAACGGGAGGCATTTTAAAATCGCCATATCTCTTTAACAAAGCAAAGTTAGGACATGAGGCTTGTGCCAATATATCTTCAGACACTGCTGACACTCACAGTGGAAGCAGTTTTTACAATTATCTTACCTTTGAGCAATGAATTACGTTTGTTTGAGGGGTGGAAATCTGTCCTTCTCTCAGTCTTCAAACTCTGGAAATGAAGCCGTTTCTTCTCTCGTCATATCTCCGCGACGGAGGTAGAACGAGCTATGAAAATCGCAGTCAAAATACACCAAAGTCCGCTGATTCACCCAGTACAAGAATTATGCTGCTAGCCCTCCTAGTTTTTGAGTTACACGACGTTTTGTAACTCCAAAAAACGGCGTTTTTCGCCTCTCACCGCGATCTATTTTCTCACTGCCCAAGTATCTGTCTTTCAGACCGCCGCCCCCTTTCCAGGTGGCGTAATCAGTAATGACACGGCTCTGCAGCTCAAAGGTCGTGGGTTCAATCCCACCTTGGTCCACGTTTTTTTTTTTCACTACAAATTTAGACACTATCACAGACCTGTAATTTATATTGCTAATTTATTACAATTCTGCAAAGTTTTATGATTTTAGCAGCTTTTCTAATATGGACCTCAGATTCTTGTCAACACCACATGGCAGAAATACATACAAGTAAACAGCCTGATGAAGCAGACAGAAGCAGTACCTCTGATTGGTGAATTTGAGCAGAACCAGGTTGTTCTGCCTCTTTTCAGCAGAAATTCTGCTCATTCACCTCTTTTCAGCGCAATGTTCTGCTTCTTTCCCTCTTTTCTGCAGAAATTCTGCTGATTTACCTCTTTTCTGCAAAATTTTCAGCCCTTTTACCTCTTATGAGCACAATTCTCAGCAGCTTCTGCTCATTTCACCATAATTGTCAGTCTCTCCATCTTCTTCCTTGTGAGAGTCAGTTTGGCACAGTGAGATGAGTAGCCGCCTTGAGCCCAGGAGGGCCAGGTTCGAAACATAGACTGTCTGCAACATAACAGTATATCTGTTATGTTATAGTATTACTACTAAGTCACAGTATTTCTGCCAATTCGTAGTATTTGTACTAAATCATACTACTCGTGCCAAATCATAGTATTTGTTGCAAATCATAGTATTCAAACCAAAATATAGTATTTGTACCAAAGCATTGTATTTGTATGAAGTACCGTATTTCTGCCAAATCATAGAATTACTGCAATTTCATAGTATTTTGAGGAATCCCTTTTGTGATAGTATTACTTCTAAGTCATAGTATTTCTGCTTTGTCATAGTATTTGTACTAAAACGTAGCATTTCTGCCAAATCATAGTATTACTGCTATCTCATAGTATTTGAGTGAAATTACAGTGTTTCTGCAAAAACATTGTATTTCTGCTAAATCATAGTATTTCTGTTATCTTAGAGTACTTGTACTCAATTATAGTATTTGTGCCAAAGTTTAGTATTTCTGCCAAATCATATTTATGTGAATTTGTACACTGTAATATCGCTGTATTACGTAGTGGCTAAGTAGGAGGCTGACTGTTACTAAGTGCATCAGTGTACATAGGTCATCTCTTGTGTTGGAGTGCCCTCTTGTGGCGCCTTTTGGGTAGTGCCTTAGTAAACGTGAACACTGCAAGAAGTGGTATCAGACTGGTTTGTAGTGGAGGAATTTGTTGCCAGTTTCTTTAATCTTTAATCCGTATTCATGTTGTAATGTATACCCTGTTCTCAATCATAGAAACCACACCATATCACCCCTCCACATCCTCCTACTGTATGCCATATCTCCCTGTAACATCCATCTGACTGCCAATAAACTCCACCTGTGGTAATCTAATCCCTGGATGCCAGCCTCTCCTTCTGACCGAGGATAGCTACTATTGCAGCACCACCCAGCATTAAACTGACGTACACCATTCTGTACAGTGCTAAATCATAGTGTTTGTGCCAAACAATAGCATTCACCCAAATAATAGTATTTCTGCTATGTTATATTATTACTGCTCATAGTATCTCTGCCAAATCATGGTATTTGTTCCAAAGCATAGTATTTCTTCCAAAGCATAGTTTTTCTTCCAAATCATAGTATAACTGCAAAATAAAAGTTTTTGAGCCAAAACATATTTTTTGTGCTAAAACATAGTATTTGTGCCAAATCATAGTATTTCTGCTAAATCCTAGTAATTTTGCTCAATGATAGAATTTCTGAATTTATGCTGTAGTACTTTTTGCTAGATTATAGTATTTCTTCTAAGTCAAAGTATTTCATGTAAATCACAGTATTTCTACCAAGTCCCAGTGTTTCTGCTAAATCATAAATCATACATAAATCAATGTTTCAGCACAAATTGTATGATTTGGCTCAAATACTATGATTTGGCAGAATTTCTATGGTTCAGCACAAATGCTATGATTTGTAAGAAAAAATATTATTTAGTATAAATACTAATAATACTGTGTTTTAGCACAGATTCAGCTAACACTATGATTTGTCACAAGTGGTATGATTTGGCACAAATACTGTGATTTACCAGAAATACTGTGATTTGGCAGAAATACTATCATTTGGTTCAAATATTATGATTTAGAAGAAATACTATGTTATAGTATAAATACTATGTTCAGACTTTAAAAAAATTCTGCTATTTCTGCTAATGTGTGCTATGACTTTTGACCGTTGAAATGAATGGAACACATTATCAATGTGGTCACTGATTTTGCTCCCTGGAGTGAGCTGTGTTTTAGCTCAGTGAGATGAGCAGCCGTTCTCAGAGCGGGAGGCCCGGGTTCAAATCCCGCTTATGGCAACTATTTTTTTCAGTGCATAATTATATTGTTTTAACTCTTTTCAACACAAATGTAAGATTCTTCACCCCTTTTCACCAGAATTTTCCAGTTTTTTCACCACTTTTCAGCACAAATCCCAGCTTTTTCAGCTGTTTTAAGCAAAAACCTCTTTTCAGCAGAATTTTGCTCATTCACCTCTTTTCAGCAGAAATTATGCTGATTGACCTCTTTTCAGCAGAATTTTCAGAATTTTGCTTATTCAACTCTTCTGCAAAATTTTCAGCCTTTTCACCTCTTATCAGCACAATTCTCAGCAGCAGTCTCTCCACCTATTCTTGGTCAGAATGAGTCTGGCTCAGTGAGATGAATAGCTACCTCTAGACCAGAAGGGCCAGTTTCGAATCCTGCTCAGGGTAACATTTTTTTTCCACTACTTTTCAGCAAAGATTTCTCCGTCTTTACCCCTTTCAGTAGAATTTTTGGCTTTTCACCACTTTTCAGCAAAAAAATTCTGCTTCTTCACCTGTTTTCTGCAGAATTTCCAGTTTTTGCACCGCCATATAACTTTTTGCAAATTTTCAGCTTTTTCAGCAGCCAACTTCAGCATTAAGGCATCCACACAGCATTTTCGCAGGAAATGCAAATTTTTCTAGTTATTATTATTCTCCATCTTCCGCCTAAATTTCGGCACGTATCACGCCCCGCAGTTTTGAGACAAGCTTCATATATGTTACCTCATTTTGTGCGGCCGGATCTGGAATGGTGTGCTATGACTTTTGGTGTTTATGAATTTTATAGTTTTTTAAATATTAATATTTAGTGAAAATTTTCCCGCGCTCCTCTGCCAAACAGTTTTGACATTAGGATTACATATGTTAGATCATTTTGTGCGGCTGGAGCTGGACTATTATGTTGTGACTTTTGGTGTTTATGACTTTTATAGTTTTTTAAATATTAATATTTTAGTACAAATTTAGGCCAATTCATCTTTTGGCGCCAAATAAACAGACTTCATTTGTGGTGTCTTGGCTCTCTCTAGTGGTATACCGGGAGTAGTACAGCCGAAAAGATTTATCCTTGTTTTGAAAACTCCATATCCCACAATTCATAGCACGCCTCTACAGAGTGAACAATGGCGGCCACCACTTCGTTTTATATGTCTTTTATTCGTGTTTCTAGGTCACAAAATAAACTTTTAAGATATTTTCAGGCGAGAATGTAGGTGTGTAAACTTCAAATATCTGCTTGTTTTATCAAGACATCCCATATTTAGCGACAGTGCTCTGACGACGTCGGTCCTGCCTGACAGCTAGCCGGCTACCTAGCTAGCTGCCGCACTTGGCTGCAAATGGATAGCGAGGGGACTCTCTCTGTCGTTTCACCTCCCCGGTCTCTCGCAAATGCTCGCACAGAATCGGAGTTACAGCTGGATGTGGAAAAAATAACTGAGTTGTTTGGTGGTGCTATAATGCGGAGCTACAACAGTGGGCAGCTATCCACCGGTGTATGACAGAAAGGACATGCCGCGACCGCCGATCGACCGGTGTTTGCTACCGGGGAGGTCAATCGTGGATCAGGGAAAGCGAAGGCAGGAGCGTGAGGTGAACTGAATTTCAGGTAAGAAGTTATGACCTGCACTCTATTTGGGTCAGATATAAACCGAGTTTAGGTGTAGTTTATTTAGCAGCAGTTCTCTTATGTGTTGCTGATAGCCGGCTAGCTAGCTAGCGCCGCTAGCATAGTTAGCTAGCACCGCTAGCGACCCTTCGTGAAAAAGCACCCAGGCTTGGCTTATATTGAGGCGGGTGAAACTCGTGTCAGCACCCGGTCGCTCGCCGACAGTATGTGTTTTAGCTGGACTTATTTTTCGTTTATATGGACCGATGATTTATTTATTTATTCATTTTAGTAACGGTATAAACAGTGAAAGGTGGTGGATTGGCCAGATGTAAACTTCAAATATCTGCTCGTGTTACCAAGACATCCCATATTAGCTCTGATGTTTTCGGTGCCTGCAAAGAGCTAGACAGGTAGCTAGCTAACCCGAGCTGGCTGTCTTTTTGACTCAGGGTCATAGCTGGACTTATTTTTCGTTTTTATGAGCCGATGAGGGTTTTTTTTTAGTAACGGTACAAACAGTGAAAGGCGGTGGATTGTCCAGATGCTGGTCGATGTGGAAAAAATAACTGAGTTGTTTGGTAGTCGCTGACGCGGAGCTACAACCGAGGGCAGCTATCCACCGATGTGTGTCAGAAAGAACATGCGGGGAACGAGGCGGCGAGGCGACCGGTGGTAGATCGTGGATCAGGGAAACCGAAGGCAGGAGAAGCAGGCGGCTGCCGGTCGGAGCGTGAGGTGAACTGAATTTCAGGTAAGAAGTTATGACCTGCACTCTATTTGGGTCAGATATAAACCGAGTTTAGGTGTAGTTTATTTTCGTTGTGCTGACTTTTTACAATCAGTTATAATAACTCGTACTGCGTGGTAGCTAGCACGATGGAGTTTCTATACAGCTGTGTGCACGCTAAGTTACTGATGTTGAACTTTATGACAGCCTCCCCTGTCATTCTCTCGCCTGTTCAAACTTCAGTCATGAAACTGATCAATGATCGGCTTTTCTCTCTTGTTTGTTTATCGCGCTAAACAACAGCAGCACGTTTAAGCTTGATCAGCTGTTGTTAGAATTCATTTGATTTTAATTTCTAGTATCAGCTGATGTTTGCTGGAGCCACAGCTGTAGAAGCGGCTGGTCGAAACCAGGAGATGACCTTACTGAATCATCAGAGCTGAACTGGTGATGGAGAAACAGGTTTACCTTTTTTTTAGGTGACATGAATGAGTTGAAGGGAAGTTATGAACTGTTTCTGAGAGAAATAAACACCAAGCTCCTTTTTTTATTTAGCTGACAGCTGGTAACTGTGCAGGGGCGGATCTAGCAAAGCTTTTGCCAGGGGGCCAGGTAGGGCATTAACAGAGAAAGGTGGACACAAAGATATACTTTTCTTTCTTACTCTCATACAGGGAGTGCAGAATTATTAGGCAAGTTGTATTTTTGAGGAATAATTTTATTATTGAACAACAACCATGTTCTCAATGAACCCAAAAAACACATTAATATCAAAGCTGAATGTTTTCGGAAGTAGTTTTTAGTTTGTGTTTAGTTTTAGCTATTTTAGGGGGATATCTGTGTGTGCAGGTGACTGTTACTGTGCATAATTATTAGGCAACTTAACAAAAAACAAATATATACCCATTTCAATTATTTATTTTTACCAGTGAAACCAATATAACATCTCCACATTCACAAATATACATTTCTGACATTCAAAAACAAAACAAAAACAAATCAGCGACCAATATAGCCACCTTTCTTTGCAAGGACACTCAAAAGCCTGCCATCCATGGATTCTGTCAGTGTTTTGATCTGTTCACCATCAACATTGCGTGCAGCAGCAACCACAGCCTCCCAGACACTGTTCAGAGAGGTGTACTGTTTTCCCTCCTTGTAAATCTCACATTTGATGATGGACCACAGGTTCTCAATGGGTTCAGATCAGGTGAACAAGGAGGCCATGTCATTAGTTTTTCTTCTTTTAAACCCTTTCTTGCCAGCGACGCTGTGGAGTACTTGGACGCGTGTGATGGAGCATTGTCCTGCATGAAAATCATGTTTTTCTTGAAGGATGCAGACTTCTTCCTGTACCACTGCTTGAAGAAGGTGTCTTCCAGAAACTTGCAGTAGGACTGGGAGTTGAGCTTGACGCCATCCTCAACCCGAAAAGGCCCCACAAGCTCACCTTTGATGATACCAGCCCAAACCAGTACTCCACCTCCACCTTGCTGGCGTCTGAGTGGGACTGGAGCTCTCTGCCCTTTACCAATCCATGGGCCACGGGCCCATCCATCTGGCCCATCAAGACTCACTCTCATTTCATCAGTCCATAAAACCTTAGAAAAATCAGTCTTGAGATATTTCTTGGCCCAGTCTTGACGTTTCAGCTTGTGTGTCTTGTTCAGTGGTGGTCGTCTTTCAGCCTTTCTTACCTTGGCCATGTCTCTGAGTATTGCACACCTTGTGCTTTTGGGCACTCCAGTGATGTTGCAGCTCTGAAATATGGCCAAACTGGTGGCAAGTGGCATCTTGGCAGCTGCACGCTTGACTTTTCTCAGTTCATGGGCAGTTATTTTGCCCCTTGGTTTTTCCACACGCTTCTTGCGACCCTGTTGACTATTTTGAATGAAACGCTTGATTGTTCGATGATCACGCTTCAGAAGCTTTGCAATTTTAAGACTGCTGCATCCCTCTGCAAGATATCTCACTATTTTTGACTTTTCTGAGCCTGTCAAGTCCTTCTTTTGATCCATTTTGCCAAAGGAAAGGAGGTTGCCTAATAATTATGCACACCTGATATAGGGTGTTGATGTCATTAGACCACACCCCTTCTCATTACAGAGATGCACATCACCTAATATGCTTAATTGGTAGTAGGCTTTCGAGCCTATACAGCTTGGAGTAAGACAACATGCATGAAGAGGATGATGTGGACAAAATACTGATTTGCCTAATAATTCTGCACTCCCTGTAAACACCAAGCTCCTTTTTTTGTGTAGCTGACAGCTGGTAACTGTGCAGGGGCGGATCTAGCAAAGCTTTTGCCAGGGGGCCAGGTAGGGCATTAACAGAGAAAGGTGGACATAAAGATATACTTTTCTTTCTTACTCTCATATAAAATATTTAGCTTTTATTAAATAGTTATCTGAATCTCACAACCAAAGTTTGTATAATAATACACAAGATTGGCTGTAGACCATTGTTCATAATTCAGAACACTGTGTAGAAATAACAAAAAACAAAAAGTGAATGCATGTGTGAAAAGTGGTCTATAATGTAATGCTTCAAAGCGTGTTCATGCAAACATTGTCGGGTCTGCCGTGGTACAATGGGACTTCTGCTCATGAACCTCTGTGCACAGCGTCTGCAAATCGGCGCTGTACGAAGTAACTTCATCTTTACACAAAACTGTAAGCTGTCATCTGTGAAGCGTGAGCGGTGTTTGTTTTTACCATAGTTCATGGTGGAGAATGGCTGCTCTTCTGAGTTTTGCTGTCTGTAGCCGTATGAATGGCAACTACAGTGATTAGCGGCATAGGCACACATAAAATTTCTTCTGAAATTTTCGCTTTCTAGTTAGTCTTTAAAGTTGTTGTGGTTAGTAATTTGGGGTGACATGCTAACTGGACAACTTAATAGCTTTATCCCAAATAGCAAAATTGGTATGGCCCAGATCTTGCCCACACAACCCACATAGCAAGCAGGTCTGGCCCGGATCTGGTATCAAGCTGGCACTTCTGACTGACTGATGTCATGGCAGAGTGTATGTCAACCAGATGTGGGCCAGGTCTGGCAATGAGGCACTATTTATGTTCCTATTTTTCTATTTTAGTTCGACGACCCAAATGCCATGTTGCAATACTATATTGCTATGGTAGCCAACGTTTCAAATGCAGGTTTGACAGGTTTATGAATGTGTAAACTTTATTCAAAACCTAGTGGGGGTTTACTCATGTTTGCCAGTGGGTGGCTGTAGCTCAGGCGGTAGAGCAGGTCACCTATTGATCGGAAGGTTAGTGGTTCGATCCCTGGCTTCTCCAGTTTGCACGTCGTGTGTATGAATGTAGTTAGGAAGCACTCAGTTAAGCGAATGTGGCATGATGTATAGAGCACTTTAAGTAATCTGGGAGAGTTGAAAAATGCTATGTAAGAATCGGTCCATTCACTGTCTGAACAGAGATTTGTCATGTTACCTCTGCACTATTATGCACATGTTGTTATTACATGGCTTAATTAAGGTACACATTAGGCTGACATCTGGGGCCAGAGCTGAAACTGTTCTGGGCCAGCAGTGTGTCTGCAACTGTCCTGTGGCTGCAGACAACTTACACATGGCCCGGAATGACGGCCCTTTAGTGACCCAGACCAGGTTTGCCAGAGGTAATCCACACATGGGCCAGCAAAATACCACCAGTGTGTGTGGGCCAGATCCGGACCATACCAATTTTGCTATGTGGGAATGTGCTTATGTGGGCCATGTGTAAGTTGTGTGCAGCCATGGGCCAGTTGTAGACACCCTGCTGGCCCTGTGCTGGCCCAGAACAGTTTCAGCTCTGGCCCCAGATGTCAGCCTTATGTGTACCTTAATCAAGACATGCAATAACAACATGTGCATAATAGTGCAAAGGTAACATGACAAAACACTGTTCAGACAGTGAATTAACTGATTGTTATATAGTGCTTGTCTATTCTCCCAGATTACTCAATGTGCTCTATACAACAACATTCATATACATTCACATGCAGACTGGTAGAGCCAGGGAATTGAACCACTAACCTTCTAATCAGTAGGTGAGCTGCTCTACCTCCTGAGCCAAAGCAACCCAGTGTCAAACATGAGTAAACCCTCACTATGTTTTGGATAAAGTGTACACTCACAAACCTGTCACACCTGCATTTGAAACGTTGGCTACCATAGCAGTATAGTATTGCAACATGGCATTTGGGTCTTCTAACTAAAGTAGGAAAACAGGGACATAAATAGTGCCATCATTGCCAGACCTGGCTCACATCTGGTTGACATCCACCATGCCATGACACCAGTCAGTCAGAAGTGCCAGCTTGATGCCGGATCCAGGGAAGACCTGTTTTCTATGGGCCTGGTCCACATGCACCAAACCACAATCGGGCGGGATATGGCATGCCATTGCATGGACAGTGCCATCTATGCCAGGCCTGGCCCATATCTGGATGACATACATCTTATCATGCCAGAAGTCAGCCAGCAGTGCTGGCTTGATACCAGTTCCGGGCCAGACCTGTCTGCTATGTGGGATTGTGGTCTTTTATTTGTTGACCTCACTGTAGCTTCTAGTACAAGGGTCTCAAACCTGCTGCCCGGGGGCCACTTGCGGCCCACATCACCCCTACTTCCGGCCCGTGTATTGATGTGAAGAAATATAACGCAGTTTGGCTCTTGAAGCTACTTTTTCTATTAGGGAGGATTTGATTGTTTTTGACTGCAATGTTAAAATAAGTTCTTTAAAAAGCAAAAAATGATTTAATATGAAGGCAAAATGAGCAGAGAGTACAAACATGCTGAGGGATTGTCTGTGTTAGTTGAGTGAGACAGTCAAAAACTAATGTGCACACTTATGTCTGCATTTTTAATTTTGTTAAATACGAACAAAATGATAGAAGAAGTGCTGCCACGTGTGTGGGCAGAAAGAGAGGACCGATGTGTTTTCAATTTGGTAGTTCAATGAAAGACTTCAGTTAGTTAAGAGTGAGGAAAAACATTGCGTTTACGTTTGCAGTTTTGTCTTGTTATACAATATTTGAAATAAAAAACAAACAAAGAAAACAATACATTTTCGGAAATGTTGGTGATTATTTTCTTGTTTGTTTGGGTTTTTTGTACTACTTGAACACTGAAGTGGCCCTCACATGAGATGACAGTGCCAGCAGTGGCCCACAGCTCATTTAAGTTTGAGACCCCTGATCTAGTAGGTCCTAACAGTTTACACACTGTGTGTTTGTTGTGTTTTTTTCGAAATGAAAAAGTCCAAAAAAGACAGAGATTGGAGAGTTTAGTTTCACTTCCAGCATTAGCGCCCCTTCCCCCTACTGTCACTAAATTTCATTAAATAATTATTAGGCATTGTTCCATGTAATTCTTAAGTGTTTTGCAAAAACACAAATAAATAAACAAATTAATAGTCATCTCATTTCAAAGAGGGGATGTTCATAACATTGATCAACGACAAAGCATTTACGTGTGGCTGCTGCTGATCAATATTAAAAAGCTGGTGGGGGCGATGATACTCCCTTGTATCAAGACCTTCAGCCTGATTTACATACAGGGTTTATGGAGATTTCTTTGGGCCTGAAACACCGCTTCAGTTGGGGAAAATGTGGGCATCTGAAAACCCCACGTACAGACCGCTGAACCCACAGAAGCAACTGCAGACTTCTGGGAATGTTAATGCTTGAGAAGAGGCTGGTAGTCCACTCCCAACCGTGATTTTAGAGCTTATCAAACTGATGGTAAAATATGTTATCAATGCAATAATTCAAAAAATTAAATTAAATAATTCAAAATCTGCAAAGGCTGTGAGGTTGCCCATCCCAAACAAAAATGCCATTCTTATTTTTTTCTTTGGAAAAATATAGTTTTTGCCCACTATTATGGTCATTTATGTAAAAGATTCAGGAAAGTACATTTTATAACAGCTGTCCTAGAAATTCTGCGATTGGAGGGATTTTTCCCAGATCCATGTCAACTGAGATGAGCAGCCAAAGTTCATATATTTAGGTTGAGAGAGGCCAAAGACATAGAACAAGCCCTTTTTGATTTCGAGTCTAACATTACAGAAGTGAACAAATGTGGTTAATGTTTTGGAGAAGTACAACGATTTTTACACAAACCTTTACTAGTAGTTTGTTTTAGTTTAGTTTAATAAACAGACAATGCTATATCTTTCATGTTATAACCAAACAGGAATTTTCAGGATCGCTTGAAATCTTTGGTCATGTGTTAGCATCTATTTTCTCACTTTTCAGATTTGTCACACCTTTTGTAAAAAGAGGCTATTGTTGCAAAACCACACCTACCCTTTCAATATTTTGACCAAGGTTGTCAGTAAGTTTAACCAACCTGACACTGAGGGACAGAAGGGGTCCACGAGAACCATAATTTCTCGTTGACATTTAAAAGCTCCCCCTGGACAAAGACTGCCACAGCATAAAATCCCCAGAAACAGAAAGACTTGTCACTATTCATCGACAGAGATGAGTTCATGAAGGATATATAATTTTTTTCTTTTTAATTTTTCCCCCAGAAGTTATTCACGCTTTGTCACAAGTCACAAATGGGAATTTTAGGAAGATTAGAAATACATTTCTACAGATGCAGCGCACCTAACAATCATTGTCTACACTTGTTATGACTATCCTGGAAATAAACTCCAAGCGTCAACTTTTGGTTGATTACTTAGGTTTTTGTTTCATATTTTGTTTGGTTCCATAAAATGAACACTCATCAGTTGAAAAGCCTTATCTGTTTATGAGTGGAGGATACATTTTGTGGAGTATGGGCTTTAGATGAGCTACCTCTACTGGGCCGATCATGTTTTTCTTTTATTTAAAACTGTCCTGTCTGGCAGTTTTATCAAGCAGAATCATGATCTGAATGCTCTGTTGTGCCAAACACATTCACTTTGTCAAGAGGAGCATTATGGGACTCTGTAGGTTCCTCTTATTAATTTTTGTTTAGTTTATTTATTTTATTTTATTATTGACCTTATTATCAGAGTGGGTATTATGCTGGAGCAGACAGGGGGTGAAGGCCAGGTTGGTTCCCAGGTGTATGAGCGTTTGTCATAAAACATGGTTCAAAATGAGGGTGAGAGAATGCAACAACCCCCCCGCAGGAGCAAAAGCTGGACAGGGAAACAGCAAGGAGACCTGGGCCATCTGCAGCCCCTCAATAGTGTTGAAGACAGACATGCATCCACCAGCAAGGGAAGATGGAGGCTCCAGAGAGCACGCTCACAACCAAAGGGCAGGAGCAGCAGGGAAGTGGGCAGCTGACCCCAACAGATCCAAGCATCCCAGCATGAGCCAACGATGGGGCCTCAGGATCTCAGGTCCCCAAGAACTGCCCAAAAACAGTCAAAATGATCACCGTCAGCGACAGCATAACCTCCTGAACCCCACTCAGTCTGAATGATCCTAAACCACCTAGACGCTGTTGTCAGAAGGTCCTAAGGTCCCTGTGTGTGAAAGCCAGCATCACCAGTTTCTCATTAGTCAACTACAACTTGCATCATCAGTTTTCTCATTGGTCGAGGCTAGGGTCAGCCTCTCTTTGAATTGCTTTATTGCCTGGGATGAGTTGTTCAGTTGTTCAGAATTTAGTGTACACTAAATACCACAAATGTGCATTTGATTGGGTACACATTAATATGGTATGATATATGAAAGTAAAATAACATTTTATGGACTTACACCCTGTTATTTTAGACCTTCTCACTTTTCTTTTTTCTCCATCCTTTTGTCCTCGTGTTTCTTTTTGCTTACGTGCTAATTGTTTGGCTGGTACATTATGAGAAATAGCCACACTACTTTCATATGGGAATACTGTTCAGATGTATGATAAAATTGTGAGCAAAATGAATCAACTCCTCTGTCTTCTCTGGAGACATGACAGTTATCTGACCTCCATTTTCACATAACTTTCTGTGGAGTTGTAGGACAAACTTCCATTTACCACAGCCATGTTATTCTGAACATGACAATTCCATGCTAAATTAAGTTTCAGAGGCACTTCCACATTAATCAGTCCAAAAGCCTGTGTAGATAATGCTTGTGTAGGGGGGGGGATGTAGTTAATAAACTAAAACACACACAGTCAAAGGAGTTTGCAAAGAAAAAAGCGTCTGGACTTCTTTAAGTTGCTTGAAGACGTTTCACCTCTCATCCGAGAAGGTGAAACACACACACACACACACACACACACAGTTCCTGTAGAAACAATGTAGGCTATTGGTTTAACAGGGATCAGTCCGAGAATCAGGGAAAAGAACTTTTTATTACTATTGTTATTAAACAACCTTGTATATAATTTAATAAATAAAAACATAAATGCCCACAAATGTGGGGATAGGTTAATTGATTAATCCAAATTGCCCATAGGTGTGAATGCGGGAGTGAATGTGAGCGTGAATGGTTGTCTGTCTCTGTGTGTTAGCCCTGCGACAGACTGGCGACCTGTCCAGGGTGTACCCTGCCCAGTGTTGGGAAGGTTACTTTTAAAATGTATTCCACTACAGAATACTGAATACATGCCCCAAAATGTATTCTGTAACGTATTCCGTTACGTTACTCAATGAGAGTAACGTGTTCTGAATACTTTGGATTACTCAATATATTATCGTGCTGTTTACAACTACGTGAATGTACTATTGCTGTGATTTATTACTGATACTGAAGGTCCGCGGCTCCGAACCGTAGTAAAGGGACCTCTGGCTAATACGGTGGGTTCCCTGTCGGGCTGGTAGCCGAAAACTAGCTTTACTTTGTTGTCTGGGTCAACTTTGCTTGCAAGAGACAGAGAGAGGCGTTGAAAGGCTGCTCCAACGGAACTTATTTTTTCCGGAGGAAAACACGAACACAGTGTACAGTTGAGTCTTAATAGCTTACTTGCAAATGGGCTCGTCAGGCACTCTTCTTGGCTGCAGTGGTTATTATTATATTTACATGCTTCCAGCTCCCGTTTTTGCTCCGTGACAGCTCGGACTTTTCCTTTCTCTCCCTCCCTCGCTCACAGACACATAACGTGTATGGCAGTCCATTCTCCCTGCAGCACGGACTACACTGCCCATGAGGCTACATTCTTTAGGGCCATGCCTGTAGCATTCTGCCTTTTAGCTTAGCACAACAACAACAACAACAAAGCGCTCTCTCACCCAGGAAACACACAGAGAGAGAGCGTCACCCTGTAACCATGGCAACCGTAACGCTGCCGCCTGGAACAACATTACGTAGCTGTCAAACAAACCCAAACAGTCCTGACCCGCGACAATATGAAACAGGGAAGTACCGCCGTGTAATCCATTTATTTCAGCAAAGTAACTGTATTCTGAATACCACCTTTTAAAACGGTAACTGTAACGGAATACAGTTACTCATATTTTGTATTCTAAATACGTAACGGCGGTAAATGTATTCCGTTACTCCCCAACACTGACCCTGCCTCTCGCCCTATGACAGCTGGGATAGGCTCCAGCGTCCCCCGCGACCCTGAAAAGGATAAGCGGAAGCGAATGGATGGACTGGTTTAGTCACTGTCCTGGTCTGTTTTCAGAGGCAGTCCACTACAAAAAAGAACCCACAGTCTAATAAACCGTAGTGCAGTCTAACACACACACACACACACACTCGAAAATGCTTCGAGATATAGTTATGTACATAACTGCAGTTTTTTATGAAGTGCAGCAATGAAACTACAATGAACCAGAAATCTCATAAAGATAACACTGTAAAAGGCTGTGCTCATGTGTGATATTTAGAGTGGATGCAACAAGGGCCTTGATATTAGCTGTTTTATTTTTGTTTAACTGAAGTTAACCTGCATTTGAATCTGCTCTGGGATTTTCCATAGTTAACAAAGAGGATGCATAGACACAAACACAGACATGCAAAAGTGTGTATGTAAATGTTTCTCCCTAAAGTACATTTTAATGCATTTCTCTAAATTCAGTACAGTAGATGATCAGCATCACTTCCACATGACTGGGGTGGTTACGATAAAAGTTACTCTAGTGTTTGAACTCATATTCTCTAGGGGCTTTTTTGTTGTAATACTGAATTCTCACACATGCATTCTTACATGCGCTCTTTTCCATTCAATTTTATTTATACAGTGCCAGATCACAACAACAGTCACCTCAAGGCATTTTATATTGTAAGGTAGTGTCATAATATTGTGTGGAAAAAGGAGGAGGACCCAAAATTCATAGTCTCTCTGTTTGTCTCCCTTGGGAGAAATTTGCTTTGGAGAGAGGCATTTAGACCACACAGACCCATTGCACTCTTCCACACCACCACAAAAGTAATAAATATATACATGGATTAATAAAAACATTATTTAGAATGAGTAAAAAACAAAAATGATTGTTTGGTTCCATAAAATGAACACTCATCAGTTGAAAAGCCTTATCTGTTAATGATTTTATTTTTCTGGACCTGTTCATCTCGTGCTCTGTGTTCACTGATAATCTTAACCGGGAGTATAATTCACTTAGAAGGAAAAACTATGACTAACTAAACTACATAATAAAAAACTAACATTACAACACAAAGGAATCAGAAGAACATCATAAACCCAAAATGCTGGGTCAAATGACCTAGAACCATGACAGGTAAACCTTACAGTAATACATACAGAGAAAGACCCAACAATCATATGACCCCCTAAGAGCAAGCACTTTGGTGACAGTGGGAAGGAAAAACTTCCTTAAACAGGAAGAAACCTCCGGCAGAACCAAGCTCAGGGAGGGGCGGGGCCATCTGCTGCGACCGGTTGGGGTGAGAGAAGGAAGACAAGATAAAGACATGCTGTGGAAGAGAGACAGAGATTAATAAGTAATGATTCCATGCAGAGAAGCATATAAACACATAGTGAGTGAGAAAGGTGACTAAAGTATCAATGCATCATGGGAATCCCCGGCAGCCTACATCTATTGCAGCATAACTAAGGGAGGATTCAGGGTCACCTGGTCCAGCCCTAACTATATACTTTAGCAAAAAGGAAAGTTTTAAGCCTAATCTTGAAAGTAGAGATAGTGTCTGTCTCCTGAATCCAAACTGGAAGCTGGTTCCACAGAAGAGGGGCCTGAAAACTGAAGGCTCTGCCTCCCATTCTACTTTTAAATACTCTAGGAACAACAAGTAAGCCTGCAGTGTGAGAGCGAAGTGCTCTAATAGGGTGATATGGTACTACAAGGTCATTAAGATAAGATGGGGCCTGATTATTTAAGACCTTGTATGTGAGGAGCAGGATTTTGAATTCAATTCTGGATTTAACAGGAAGCCAATGAAGGGAAGCCAAAACAGGAGAAATCTGCTCTCTCTTTCTAGTCCCTGTCAGGACTCTTGCTGCAGCATTTTGGATCAGCTGAAGGCTTTTCAGCGAGTTTTTAGGACTTCCTGATAATAACGAATTATAGTAGTCCAGCCTTGAAGTATTAAATGCTTGAACTAGTTTTTTAGCGTCACTGAGACAGTACATTACAAATTTTAGAGACTCCTCAAATGGAAGAGCCTGTACTGAATAATGTCTAGAAACGTTTAGGACTGCAGCACATGTATGATGTGTTATATCACAAATATATTACTAGTCAGCATGGCTTAGAGAATTAGGCAGAAAGCTCAAGCAAAGCTAAAATGTCAGGATAGAATGACCAAAAAATTCCTGAAACCAAACTTTAAGCAAATAGTCTTTTAAAATTGGATTTCAGTGCTGACAGTTCAGATGATTAGAGCTGTCACTAGAGCCTGTCTACATTTTAAAGGTTTTGTGCTGTAGTTTCCTGATGCTGTCCTTTAGCAAGTGAGCAATATGACAGCTAAAGCACGATACTGTATGTAGTAAATAAGAGAGTGAAATAAGACGAAGAAGTTGTAAGTATCATTGTGGCTGAATGAATGAGAACAGAAGACTGAGAGGCCTGATTGAAAAAAATTAAATGAGGTCAGTTTGAGTTAAGCAGAGGAGGCTGATGCACTGTGTATGCCCAGCTAATCACCTCCTCTCTTTGTACTTCTTCCCAGAGCCAACTTTCCCATTAGCCTTCTCTGTGTTCTCTTTTGAGCTACTGAGGTTACCATACCATGACGTCAATGATATAATATTTTTTTCAGAAAGAAAAACTGAGTGATTAGCGATTTTGGAGTGTCTTCTCTCAGTATGATATTTGAGCTTTATTGTATTTGCCTTAGTCCTTCCAGTTTGTCATCGTTTATACTGACAAACAGAAAAAATCCCCAAGCCCTGTGTAGATTTAGTAGGTCGAGTGGTATGAAAAAGAGTTTGCCCCCTTCCTGATTTTCTTCTTTTTTGGTATGTTTTGTATGTCACACTTAAATGTTTCAGATCAAGCAAATTTAAATATTAGACAAAGATGACACGAGTAAACATAAAATGCAGTTTCTCAATAAAGGTGTTTATTATTAAGGGAAAAAAAAATCCAACCCTACATAGTCTTCTGTGAGAAAAGTGATAAAAGCCTTTAGTTGATCCAAAATGGTGGAGCAAGAGACTAGCCAGGGACTAGAAAGAGAGCATATTTCTTCTATACTGGGTTCTCTTCATTGGCTTCCTCTTAAATCCAGAATGGAATTACAAATTTCTTATTACATACCAAGTCTTGAAGAATCACCCCCCTTGCACAGCCCTTGCACAGTTGGCATCTCTAACAGCTACAGTAGCTGGTCTCTCTGATGCTCACATTTCTCTTTAACTTGGCCCAATGCCATTACCTCAACTGGCCAGTGTGACTGCCAGCATCAATGCCTCTTTCATCTGAAAAAAGGACCCACCGATACCATGAAGGATATGGGACAGGCTGTAAAATGATTGTTTGAAATCAATTCAGCTATGCTGATCTGCAGTGTGTTATAACAAAACTAAACAGTCAAATTTGTACTAACCAGTTTTAAAACACCAAAGACAGTATTCGCAGTAATTATCTGGAAGGTGATATAATTTTATGGACGGTAATATGTAGTTATTTAGTACATATTACCGTCCATAAAATTCCACATGTGTCATTAATATCAGCTCAAAGGGGTGCATGAATTATATGTGAAATGAATTGTCCCACCATATTTTAACTAGCAAACAACCTGAGAATATATTTCTGGTAGTAATGGGTCTTTTTATAGACAATGACTGACAGACCAGAAAACAATATACATGGATGTCTTGATGCATGCTCAATCATCCAGGTAAGTAAATCTCCAAATTAAGCTCGTCTAGCACAGCACAAGAAGTGTAAGACCAGTCAACAAAGGAAGTTTGACTTACTTGTTGTACGTCGGAAACCACAGCAAAAGTACGGAGAGATTGTCCTCAGCGGCCAGAAGAGAGAAGGATGCGACACCGAGGATGTGGACAAGTGGGTGAAGAATTTGTCTGACAGACAGCTCACCCAAACAGAGAAAAACATCCTTGCTAAAGGGTTGAATTTTGCTGACACGCCGAGACAAATCCCTCTAGTGGAGCTGATCAGAGCCACAGCCGAGCAACTACGGACGAAAATTTCGGCCTGTCTCAGCAATGCAAAGCCTCCAGCATCCAACATCACCATGGAGGAGAGGAAGGCACTCACATCACTTAGTAATGACAACAACATTATCATCCTTCCGGCAGACAAGGTTAGGTGGACAGTATTGCTAAACGAGAAAGACTAGAAAATTTTGTCACTGCTCAGTGATGAAAATACTTATGAACCCCTGAAACGAGACCCAGGAAGTGGTTGTAGGAGGCAGATGAAACCATGGTCTCGTACGATGTTACATCTCTCCTCACTTGCTTCCTAGTCACTGAAGCGTTGGAGGTAGTTCGTAAGACATTACAGGATGACCCCAACCTCAGCAGCAGGACCACTCTCAGCATCGACCAAGTGTGTTTGCTTTTGGAACTGTGTCTTCATTCTACCTACTTCACATACAAGGGTCAGTTCTACAGGCAGAAACATGGGTGTGCCATGGGCTCCCCAGTTTCACCCATCGTGGCCAATTTGTACATGGAAGAAGTGGAAAAGAGGGCTTTGCTATCCTACCCTGGAACACCACCAAGTCATTTTTTCAGGTATGTGGATGACACCTGGGTGAAAATCAAATTTCAGGACATACCACAATTCATGGATCACATTAACTCGACACATCAAATTCACCAGGGAGGATATGAAAAGTGGCAGGTTAGCCTTCTTAGACTGTGAGATTTCCATCAGTAATGGGGGACATCTAAAAGCTGACGTGTACCGTAAACCTACGCATACGGATCAGTATCTAAGGTTTGACTCTCATCATCCACTGGAGCACAAACTGGGTGTCATCAGGGTGAACACAGAGCGAACACCATCCCCACTGACAAGCGGCCAGGGAAGCAGAAGAACATCACATAAAGAAGGCCCTGAGTAAATGTGGTTATCCCAGCTGGACTTTTGTCAAACCTGGAAAGGCAGCAAAAGAAAGCTCCAGCCGATCCAGGAGAGAAGGACAACCGCTGCTTAAGCGAAAACCTGTAGTGATCCCATATGTGTCAGGAGTATCGGAGCAGTTGAGACGCATTTTTTATAAACACTGCGTCTCTGTGGCTTTTAAACCCCAAAACACGCTGCGCCAAAAAATTGGTCCACCCCAAGGATCGGGTCCCCCGACACAAACAGAGTAACATAGTGTACGCTGTTAAGTGCCAGGAGGATTGCCAGGATTTATACATCGGGGAAACCAAACAACCTCTTGTGAAGCAGATGGCACAACACAGCAGAGCCACCTCGTCAGGCCAGGACTCTGCAGTCTATTTACACCTACAGGCCAGTGGACACTTTCAATGATGAGGATGTACACATCCTGGACAGGGAAGAACGCTGGTATGAGGGCGCAGTCAAGGAGGACATTTACATGAAAAGGGAAAGACCATCTCTGAATGGAGGAGGGGGCCTAATGCAAGTGTGATAATTAGATGACAAGTTGTTTTAAAACAATGCAAACACCTTCATGAAGGATGGAAGGTGGAGTGTGTAAATATACAGTGGTGTGAAAAGTGTCTCACACTTAAATTTGTTTGATGATCTGAAACATATAAGTACTAGACTAAGATGACACAAGTTGGCTGGGTTGGCTAGAAGACTGTTTACTTAGCCTGGCAGGGCGAAGGACACTGTCTCAGCTGAACTCTGGACACATACACACACACACGCACACAGACATATATACACATGCAGATATACACTCATCCCCCCTCCCCCTCCAAACGCCTTCGACGCTTATTCCCCTCTGATGCTGACGGTGGATCATGGAGACCAGCGCATAGGCTGCAGGCCCAGATGTACTGTCTACACTGGCTGTCTCTCACCCTTTACCCATCCCTGTTGCTTGTCATGTGTTTCTTTGGTGTATTAAGAGTTTTTTCATGTGCTATGTGCAGAGGTGTTTTTTTCTGTTTTCAAACTGATCTCCCTGTTGGAGCTCAGTCTGGGAGGAGTTCTTTTTTCTCCTTATCTTTCCTCATGTTGTGCATTTTCCATGTTATACCCCTCTGACCTGTCTTTCCCATGTGATGTTTGTGTAATGTATGTATGGTCGGAAGAGTAAGATGGCGCTGGCACGGCTGGCAGCCTTAACCAAATTTCCCTCTGGATGAATAAAGTATGATCAATCAATCAATCAATCAATCAAGTACATGGACACCAGCCACTTCCACCCGAGCAGTTGGTAAGGGTGGAAGGGAAAGCTCAGTCATGGCTGCCCTTACCCTGGAAACCAGGACTAGCACAGGTGATGACTGGGTGCCTGCTGTCCCCACCTGAGGAACAGGTACAAGCGCGAGTCCCTGTTCCCGATCCCAGACCAGCTGAGTCCCAGCCACCCTCACTCGAGGCACCGGTATGGTTGCAGGGGTAGGCAGGAACCCAGCTGCCCTGGGAGGTGCAGGAATGGGAGCCGGGACCGGCTGGGTCCTAGCCACCCTCACCCGGGTAACTGGAATGGGTGCAGGGAAAGGCTGGACCGCAGCCACCCTGGGAACAGGGCAACGTGGAGTAGCTACAGATTTGGTTAGACCAGCTGAAGATGTGTGAATGGACCTGGCTGAGAAACAACAGTCTCTGCACAAGGAGCAAAATGTTTAGTCACTAAATGATGTTCCACAACAGAAGAGACTCTAATCTTAGAGAAAAGCTGGCTGCGCTCCAAAAAGAGTCTCAGAAGTGTTCAGTTCAGCTGGAATGGTTGTCTCTAAGGGGACAAAGAACTCCGTCTTTGTTTTTATAGACTTGTGATGTTCTCTTCAAACTCTAAAACATCCTGAGTACATCCTGTACTAACCTTGCTAAGCAGGCGCGCATGCAAGTTGCAAGCCATATGTCTCTTACCTCTGACCTAGAAATTAGTCTAATTGTTATCTGTGTCTGTAAGCATGGTTGCATTGACCTTTCTGCAGTCTAACAGTGTGTTCACACCAAACGCGATAGACGCGAGCGAAAACGCCCCAGACACCCCTAATTTGAGGCGTGCACATTTGCACCTCGACGCGTGTCCAACACAAATCCATCGCGCCTCAAAATTGCATATTTTGACGCGCGTGAACCGGAAATGTGGGAGGGATGTGGGAGGAAGTTGTGCCAGACAGTATCTTTGCTAGATGGCAGCTGTCGAGCTAGCGTTTGAAGAGAGAGTCTCCCTTCTCTATTTACTGTGGAGAGCAGAGCAGCGGCGTTAAGGACGTCCTCGCCGTACCTGGGTCCATCAGGTCCTCCAGAGGCGTGAGCAGTTTGGTGAGTTTCACCACTTGCTCGAGGAGCTGCGCCTGGATGACGGCCGATTTCAGCGATATCACCGTCTTTCACTCGCCCAGTTTGAGGACCTGCTGTCCCGCGTCGGTCCCAGAATCGCCCGCCTAGACACCAACTACAGGCGCTCAATCCCACCTGCAGAGCGCCTGTCCATCTGCCTGAGGTTAGTAAAAGTGTTTAATACGGTAGTCCTTTATTGATACCTGTGCTAACATATGCTAAACTATCGTTTATACACTGCTAACATGGCTGTGCTATGCTAACAGTGAATGCCGTCGGTGTTTACTGATAGCAAACTGTGGTATGGAGACGACTGTGTATAATATTTCTAGTGATACTCGAAAGGTCTCATCAAGTCCCGATTTAATTCAATTTCTGCTATGTTATCAGTGTTAGCAATGATAGCATGGCTGTGGTGTCATATCAATGTATGCTCTCGGTGTTTGCTGATATCAAACTGTGGTATGAGGACCACTGTTGGTAATCTTTGTAGTGATACTCACTCCTTTTTTCTTTTTTATTTAGACCTGGTTTAATTCTGGTATAGTTGAATATTTGTATATAATCCCCGCAGCTGTCAGACTCTATAACAGGGGTCAGCAGCCTTTCTTAAAACTGAGAGGTAGATAAAATTGTGAACAGTTTGGTTCATCTTTAGTTATATGGTTCTATCTAGCATATTCTATCTTGATAAGCTATGTCTTATCACAGGTTAATTTTTCAAAAATATTAACAATGATTTAAGCAAGGAAAGGGCTACATGTCAACATACAACTCTTTATTTCTATTAATGTCTTACTTCGTTCCTGCCTGATTGACATGTTTAGGAATTATGAGTGATTGGCTCACTGTAGGGGTAAAAGTTGCTACCAATCAAATTATGATATGTTAAAGTTAAAACAAAACACAACTGACTGTTTTATATTATATCTAATATATGTTATGTAATTATCCTTATAATTGCAAAATGTTTTATGTAAGATTTATGTTTTGTAATTTAAATCTGACATCACAAAAGTATTTTGGAATTTGAATAATGTATTTTGTAACTGCAGTACACATAATACTAATTTTGAACAATTTTGTCCAGGTCCCTTGCCACCGGGGACTCCTTCAGGAGCATCGCGTTCAGTTTCAGAGTCGGTGTGTCCACGGTGTGCCAGATCACCCCCCAGGTAGCGACGGCCATCTGGGACTGTCTAGTGGGCGACTTCATGGCTGTGCCTTCACCTGGAGACTGGCGGTCCATCACAGAGGGATTCCAGGAGCGCTGGAACTTCCCTCTCTGCTGTGGAGCTCTGGATGGGGAGCACGTCCAGACAAAGGCCCCCCATATATCACATAGGAGACACACACATTGATATACACCAAATATTTATTCCATTTCTTTTTTTGTGGTGCCCAAATTTATGCACCTGCTTGATTTTGTTTAAACAATTATTGCACACTTTTTGTAAATCCAGTAAACTTCTTTTCACTTCTCAAATATCACTGTGTGTGTCTCCTGTATGATATATTTAACTGACATTTTTTATTGTAACAACCAACGATTTATACAGGAAAATAATGGCTATTATCAAGGTTGCCCAAACCTTTGCATCCCACTGTATTAGTATATTCTGTCATTAGTATAATATGAAATAAATTCTACATGTGTCAAGTCGTGTGCCAACATTTGCTGTGTTGTAGAACTGGGACATTAGTCATTATAAAAGTTTATTTGAAATAATATTAAAATTCTCAAACAGAAAAACATTAAACATAAATATATAAAATATAAGTATTTACAGAGAGACAGGAATTAAAAGGACCCAGCTGCTCTCCAGAGCAGGAACAAGGCTGAGGAGGAAATGCTCCATTGGAGACTGGCGTGGCCTCTTCAGGGACACCAGGATGGCCAGCTCCACCACCGATGGACCGTCCTGGGACCAGTCCCTCATCTGCCTCGGAGCTGTCCTCCTCTCTGGGCCTGTAAAACAGCACAAAACACAAAGACATGAGAAGGCTGCTACTAGATTTTAATTTCAACATTGAAAACAAAACAAAACAACAGGATATAATCAGATTAGTTGTAGATATTTAGTAAAGGTGATCACAAGGGAATCCCACTGAGTAAAAAGCTATCAGTGCTGCTGTACATCTGACGCTACAATTGCATACCTGTGGGTGCAGCAGCAGAAGCTGAGGGACTGGGGAGCAAGGAGAAGCAACAGGGGATGCTCTGCTGCAGAATCAGTTGGTTCTATCAAGACAATATTAAATGTTAACAGGTTGAATACAATAATCATAGAGAAAGTATATACAGTGGTCCCTCATTTATTGCAGCAGGGGTTGTCACATACATGAACATTAGTCACAGTTCTCACAGACTGATTCTCAAAGTGCAAACCTTTGTAGATTGCAAAACGTAAAAGTATTATTATGCCGTGTTTTGTCTTCATCTGCCTGCCACTTTCCTGCGCCTTTTTCCCTCGCGGTGCAGGTGTCTATTTCCGAATGAGGGTCATAGTTATGGGTGTTTTTGTGCTGTTTTATCTGTTGGACGTGATGGTTATCAAAACAAAACATGATAAATTTGACAAGCGCAGGAGACACAGAACGGAGGAGATTTGTCAATCAGGCTGCAGAATGCAATGCTGTACTGTGCAAAAAAAAAAAAAAATCAGCGAAAAAGCGAGGCAGTGACGGATGAGCGGGACCACTGTGTGCCGTTTATTAATAAACAAAATATATTCCTATATGACAACATGCATAAAAGCAGAAAGGTATTTGTACATCAGTGGGAAAATACAGGGAGTGCAGAATTATTAGGCAAGTTGTATTTTTGAGGAATAATTTTATTATTGAACAACAACCATGTTCTCAATGAACCCAAAAAACTCATTAATATCAAAGCTGAATGTTTTTGGAAGTAGTTTTTAGTTTGTTTTTAGTTTTAGCTATTTTAGGGGGATATCTGTGTGTGCAGGTGACTATTACTGTGCATAATTATTAGGCAACTTAACAAAAAACAAATATATACACATTTCAATTATTTATTTTTACCAGTGAAACCAATATAACATCTCCACATTCACAAATATACATTTCTGACATTCAAAAACAAAACAAAAACAAATCAGCGACCAATATAGCCACCTTTCTTTGCAAGGACACTCAAAAGCCTGCCATCCATGGATTCTGTCAGTGTTTTGATCTGTTCACCATCAACATTGCGTGCAGCAGCAACCACAGCCTCCCAGACACTGTTCAGAGAGGTGTACTGTTTTCCCTCCTTGTAAATCTCACATTTGATGATGGACCACAGGTTCTCAATGGGGTTCAGATCAGGTGAACAAGGAGGCCATGTCATTAGTTTTTCTTCTTTTATACCCTTTCTTGCCAGCCACGCTGTGGAGTACTTGGACGCGTGTGATGGAGCATTGTCCTGCATGAAAATCATGTTTTTCTTGAAGGATGCAGACTTCTTCCTGTACCACTGCTTGAAGAAGGTGTCTTCCAGAAACTGGCAGTAGGACTGGGAGTTGAGCTTGACTCCATCCTCAACCCGAAAAGGCCCCACAAGCTCATCTTTGATGATACCAGCCCAAACCAGTACTCCACCTCCACCTTGCTGGCGTCTGAGTCGGACTGGAGCTCTCTGCCCTTTACCAATCCAGCCACGGGCCCATCCATCTGGCCCATCAAGACTCACTCTCATTTCATCAGTCCATAAAACCTTAGAAAAATCAGTCTTGAGATATTTCTTGGCCCAGTCTTGACGTTTCAGCTTGTGTGTCTTGTTCAGTGGTGGTTGTCTTTCAGCCTTTCTTACCTTGGCCATGTCTCTGAGTATTGCACACCTTGTGCTTTTGGGCACTCCAGTGATGTTGCAGCTCTGAAATATGGCCAAACTGGTGGCAAGTGGCATCTTGGCAGCTGCACGCTTGACTTTTCTCAGTTCATGGGCAGTTATTTTGCGCCTTGGTTTTTCCACACGCTTCTTGCGACCCTGTTGACTATTTTGAATGAAACGCTTGATTGTTCGATGATCACGCTTCAGAAGCTTTGCAATTTTAAGACTGCTGCATCCCTCTGCAAGATATCTCACTATTTTTGACTTTTCTGAGCCTGTCAAGTCCTTCTTTTGACCCATTTTGCCAAAGGAAAGGAAGTTGGCTAATAATTATGCACACCTGATATAGGGTGTTGATGTCATTAGACCACACCCCTTCTCATTACAGAGATGCACATCACCTAATATGCTTAATTGGTAGTAGGCTTTCGAGCCTATACAGCTTGGAGTAAGACAACATGCATGAAGAGGATGATGTGGCCAGCCAGTTGTTTTATTCATTCATCCTCTGTCTTTTGAGTCTGGAAGAATTCTCCATAATCCAGCTTTTCAGCATCCTAACATCCCATCTACTAGTGGACATGGGACTACACTTTCTTTTGCAGCTAGCAGGGGGACCAGTCCATCTTTAACATTAAAAAAGTTCCAAGGTCTTTTTGGCTTCAGGCTTGGAAAATTGGTTTGTACTTGTATTTACAAGTCACCGAAATTGTGGCCTTCCTGTTGTGTTTAGAGTATTGCTCCAAGAGGCTTTTTTGGCATGTTAGTGGCAAATACTACATTTTAGGGTAGGTGAAAGTAGCCCCACAGGCACTTCATTGAACTTTTGTTCAATTAAGCCATTTAGCCTCACTTACAGGCTAGTGATGGGAATTCCGGCTCTTTTTAGAGAACCAGCTCTTTCGGCTCGACTCAATAAAAAGAGCCGGCTCTTTCGGCTCCCAACCGCCTCTTCAGGTTGTTTTGTTGCTTTAATTAATTTATTATTAACAACAATATAAAATTATGCACAAAAGGAATTACTAGTGTTAAAAAAAACGTGGTTTTATTTATATATGTTTATATATAAATATATACGGTGGCCCCTAGAGACAAAGCACGTACAAACTCCAAAGCACATTTCTAGCGTTAAATGAACTTCCAAAACAGAGCTACCTAGATGACTTAAATTACACAATTGAAAGCATATGTGTATTGTTTGTGTATTTATACACAAGCACTCATATATATTCAAATAATTTAAAAAAAATGTTCATTTACCTGTTACTACCACACACCAAATCCGGTCGTTGGTACTTTCTGGCTTGTGTAGCCACAAGGTAACAAAAGCTCAACACTGCCCCTAGCATCCTGGAGCACTTCCGTTGTGTTTTGTACGTGTTTTGGAGTTTTTACGTGCTTCGGAGTTTGTATGTGCTATGGAGTTTTTACGTGTTTTGGAGTTTGTACGTGCTTCGGGGTTTGTACGTGCTTCAGAGTTTGTACGTGCTTTGTCACTATGGGCCACCGTAAATATACTTTTATTTATTCACGCCACATAAAATGTAATAAATAAATCATATAATACAAAAACCAAGTATTTACATTTCAACTTTTAACTATTTAAATTTTCAGCTTTTTCCTTTCAAACAAATTTAAAGTGAAACAGCACAAAACACTGCAAACCACAACACAATTAAATATAAATTAAAATATGAAAACAAAAAGAAGATGCACATTCTCTGTCATATAGGCCTGCATGAACTAACTTTCTGAATCCTTTATCATCCGCAACTGAAAATAGTTGTGGATGATTACTATACCTTTCTAATGTGACGTTGTTGTCCCTGGCTCTCTTTCTCTTTCTCTCCCTCCCGCTCTGTTCCCGTGCTACTGCGAGTGTAACTACCGCCCTCCCCCTCTTCCCAGCGCAAGCACAAGGTTCCGTGCGGAGTGAAGCGAAAAAAAGTGCGAGAGAGAGGGTGAGAGAAAGAAAAAAAAAAAAACAGGGCTCCCAATAAGGTGCCGGCTCGCATCGTTCACTTCAAAGAGTCGGCTCTAAGAGCCATTTCGTTCGTGACCGACACATCACTATTACAGGCAAGATCTTTAAAATACAAAAGCTTGTGCGACTTATCTTAATTGGTAAATATTTCATCTTGGGATGAAGGTGACGTCTTAGAGCAACTTTATATTGATTTCTAGTTATAAAGTAGGGACATCAATGGCAAAAATGTCCCCCACAACCTAACAGCACCAACTGGATCCACCTAAAATGAGGTCAAAAGTTCAAATTTTCACATTTTTTTCCTGAATGCTTGCAGCAAAGTTGTAAGTCTTAAGACAGAGAATTAAGTACACAAATAGTAGGCTATAGTGTTGCTTTCTGAGCCCAAGACATATATCCAGACTCAGAGGTCATCATCTATGTGTAAAATGTCCTTCATTGGCCAGTTCTTTGACTTAGTGTTGCAGAATTCCCTCCTTTTGATCCAAGGATCAAATATTATTATTAAATATCATTTTTGCACCATTTCTATGTGCATTATCCAGGTTAAATTCTTACTGAGATAAAAGATGTCTTTTTCAAGATCGACCACACATTCCTAAAAGCAGTTATTGTCGACTGTACTGAAGTGCAGAAGATAGTGATGGAACATTTTCAATTTTTTTTAAATTATAAATAAAATGTCTTCACAGTTAAACTTGTTCCTTTAAATTGGATGCATTTGACATCCAATCTACCAGTCTCCAATGGGAAATGTTAAGGTTATTTTGTCAATAACATACAAGTATGTATAAAAGGACTACATTCCTTATACTACCTATAAACTACAAGGCATAATCTCAAGATTTTGCCTTCAGTTAATGACTGATCCACATGAAAAACTAACCAGAGAAAGGCAACAACTTAACTTGGTCATACTTTAAGCTTTTCCAATAATTTCAAAGAGAACACAGACTGAGGACAGTCGTATTGTTATAATCCTGACCACTGTTATTAAAGTTGCTATTTTAAGGTTGTTGCTCATGCTCACAGCACTCCAGCTGAGACCAGTATATTGGTGCTGTTAAAATTTATTCTGACATAAACCTGATTAGCATGCTGTGGACTAACAGTATGAAACATCTGAGACTATCTGAAAAAAATATGTCAATAGAGTTGCCAATTTAACTAAGGCAAATTTGTGACATTTTGAAACTATTTCAAATGGCTCAAAAAACCCCAAAAACAATTTAGACACATGAAGATTAAAAATAACATTTAAATATATTTATGCATAACCACTGTAGGAATGTGACACGTTATGCAATTATTCAAACTAAAGAATGGGGGGTTCATTCAGTGAATCATAACCACAATCATTGTCCCATCTTTTGAAAACACTGCAACATCAACAATGACCTTAATTACATTACCCACACATTAATCAAAAACAGATTAAATTAATGAATGAACCACACAAAATGAAATGAAGGCGTTTTTATCTCTATTCTTGGCAGTGATTGTTTCCATGCTTGACACTAGTGCAACACAGCCAAGCAGCTGTTACAAATAGTTGAAATGACAAAAGGTTTTGACGAGTGACGGGGTGGGAGTCAGAGAAAGTTTCAAGGTTTTACGAGGCTTCATCTGGCCATCAAAAAACCCAAAGGGCACACAGCAAGAGGGAGAACACCACAAAAAGTAATAGAAAACGAAGACAATTTATACACACACAGGATAATCAGGGAATAGGCAACAGGCGGGAACACAGCTGAAACTAACACAGATAATGAAACAGGGGAAAATGGAACTAAACCCAAAGCACACAGGACAAGAGATATAAGACAGGAAATAACTAACATTAACATTAAGACACACATGCTTGACACAAACAGACATCAAAACACAGTGAGAAGACAAATTAGAAGGAACCGAATGGAAATACAAAAGAAATTAACAAACCTATCAACTAAACCAAGAACAGAACAAACAGCACAGTACTCATGGATCATAAGTAGAACTTAAACAGAAGGCTATGATCTGAGCAAGAGCAAATGCCAACAATTGAGCAAGAGGGGCTGTTATTGTGTGTGTATATGGATAATAGCAAACACTGAAATACATTTCTTGAACGCAGCAATGAATTTTTTTCGCTCAAATTAAACGTTTTGCTCAAAATAATTTTCTCCTCAAAATGCAACATTTGCACTTGCAAATGTTCTTTTAAATTTTTTTTACGTGCGCTTACGTGTGCTTAAAGGCACAAAAATAACTCCATAATGTATGCACTGCCTGCTAGCATCTTGCACACTGCTGTTATGTGCTGGATTGTCTCAGGGGCATCTTCACACAGTCTGCACCTGGGGTCTTGCCTGGTGTGGCAGACTCCAGCCTCTATGGATCTTGTGCTCAGAGCTTGTTCCTGTGGTACCATGATTAGTGCCTCTGTGCTGTCTTTCAGTCCGGCTTTGTCCAGCTACTGGTAGGATTTTTGGATGTCAGCCACTTCCTCTATCTTCCGGTGGTACATACCGTGCAGGGGCCTGTCCTTCCATGATGGTACCTCCTCTTCCTCCTCATTCGTGGGTTTCTGCTGCCTAAGGTATTCACTAAGCACGCGGTCGGTTGGGGCCATCTTCCTGATGTATTCGTGGATGTTCGTTATCTCATCCTGGACTGTGCTACTGACACTCACTAGTCCCCAGCCTCCTTCCTTCCGCTAAGCGTACAGCCTCAGATTGCTGGACTTGGGGTGACACCCACCATACATGGTCAGGAGCTTCTCTCTTCTCCTTCGGCCAGCTTATTATCCCAGCAGGGTACCTGATCACGGGCAGGGTGTAGGTGTTGATAGCCTGGATCTTGTTCTTACCGTTCAGCTGACTCCTCAGGACTTGCCTGACCCTCTGCAGATACTTAGTGGTTGCAGCTTTCTTAGCAGCCTCTTCATGGTTCCCATTTGCCTGTGGGATCCTCAGGTACTTGTACCTGTCCTCAATGTCTGAAATGTTGCCTTCTGGTAGTTCGATCCCCTCAGTTCTGACTACCTTCCCTCTCTTATTATCTGTCATCATCCAACGACACTTCTCCAGTCCGAACAACATTCCGATGTCAGGGTTATGGTGGTGGTGTGGATCAGTGAATCAATGTCTCGTTCACTCTTGGCATACAGTTTGATGTCATCCATGTACAGGAGGTGGCTGAAAACTGTTCCATTCCGTAGTCAGTATCCATAGCCAGTCTTATCAGAGATGTCACTGAGAGTGTTCAGGCTTATGCAGAACAGCAGTGGAGCATCTCCTTGGTAGATCCCACACTTAATGGTGACTTGGGCTATGGACTTGAAGTTGGTCTCGAGTGTTGTATGCCACATCCCCATTGAGTTCCTGATGAAGGCTCTTAGGGTCCTGTTGATCTTGTACAGTTCCAGGCATTCCAGGACCCAGGTGTGGGGCATTGAGTCATAGGCTTTCTTGTAGTCAATCCAGGCTGTGCACAGGTTGGTCAGCCTAGTCTTGCAGACTTGGCTGACTGCTCGGTCTACCAGTAGCTGGGGTTTTGCGCCTCAAGTATTCTTGCCAATTCCTTGCTGTGCCCTGCTCATGTATTGAGCCATGTGTCTGTTCATCTTTGCCACTATGATGCCTGACAGGACCTTTCATGCAGTCCTGATGCAGGTTTTTGGGCAAGTGTTGGACTGGACCAGTCCCTTCTGGGGAATCCTTGGGGATCAGGACTGTCTGGCCTTCAGTCAGCCATTCTGGGTGTCTCTTGTTGATTAGCAGCTAGTTCTTTTGTGCTGTCAGATGCTCATGGAGTGCAGTCAGCTTCTTTTGCCAGCAGGCGTGAATCAGGGCCTGGTGCTGTCCAACTCTTCATACTGGGGACCCTTTCTTGGATGTCTGCCACTGTGATAGTTTCTGTTTAGGGAGGATGCTGTGGTGTACTCTTGGATCCACTAGCCTCTAAGCATTGCTGTTATGGGTAATGCTCAGTGGCTTCTCCCATATGCTGTTCCAGTATTGCTCCATCTCCAGCCTCGGTGGTGTTGTTGTCATATTGTTCCCCTGGCATGGAGAGTACACCTTGGATGGTTCCGTGGAGTACAGCTGGTTTATTCCCTGGCTTCTATCTCTCTGGTATACCTCTTCAAGCAGCTGGCCAAGGCTGTGAGTCTTTGCTTGGCACTTTCCAAGGCCTCACGTTTGGGCAGCTTGCTGTACTTCTTCATCGCACCATTCTGCAACTCTGATAGTTGGCTAACTTCCCCACATGCTACCCTGATCTTAGTTAATCTTGGCCTCTAGTCTCCTTCTCCATGGAGGGTACTGCTCCTTGTGGCAGTTCATCTTGTAGCCAAGCATCTCACTGATCACTGCTGCCGTGGTATAGATCAACTGATTGGTTTTGGTGATGGTCACAGTAGGGATTGTCCTTCAGACCTTCAGAGGGTACTTCACATAGTCTTGGTAACCTGCTCCATATTGCCATCTTTGCAATCATCCTCTCTTTCAGGTCAGTTTCTCTTGAACTCAGTTCTCCTTCTTCCATCGCACTTGGCGCTTGGTACCCAATCTCGGGTGGGGGTGATGATATCCCCCTCCCCATCCTACCTCCCCCTTGCCATAGCAGTGGTTCCCAAACTTTTTTTGCTGGGCCCCCCCTTTGTTTTACAAGAAAAATGTTCGCGCCCCCCGTCACGCGCACATGCACACGCACGAACACAGCCTCCAACCACACACACCCATATTTTGCTCCATTGCCGTTTATTTCACACCTCAAACATTTAGTAAACAATTAAGCAAATACAAGTAATCTGCAATAAATTACAGGTAGTAAGAAAATAAACTACTAACTCTTTTATGCTATGTCCGCACCTACATGGGTATTTTTGAAAACGCAGCTGTTTTGTCCACACGTAAACGGCATTTCGAATCACCAAAAACTGAGATTTTTTTAAAACTCCTTCCGTACAGAGTTCGTCACGTCAAAGGGATGTGCCTTTTTTCACGTCACGCTGTGCGCCACGTTATTGTTTACATGAGATGAATTGCAGAATAGCAGATAGAGACAAAATACTGTTACTGTTAATCTTACTATCTGCAGGTTTTACACGCTTACATACACACACAGCTACTGTCCCTCTATTTAGAAAGGCAGAGGCGTCACGGTGTAATTATTTTACATGTAGTTGTTTTTTTCCTGTGTAATAATATTCAACATTGCTATCAACACATTTTTCAATCCCTCTGCAAAATGGGTTCAAAAACATAAACAACTGTTGGATGCTGGTTGTCCGTGATTTTAACAGGGGGAACAAATCGTGGCAGGATCAGCCTGATGTTATTTGTATCCCACTGTAACTTTACTGTATAAAGAGCTAACATCTCCAAAATGTCAGGAGTAGTTAGTGATTACAACAAGTGTTTGTGAACTAAAAATCAAGAATGTGGGATACTGTTTGTCCGTGATTTGAAGAGCCCAGCGCATGCTCCCGACGAAGGGAAAACCAATTATGCAGGGGAGACCTACCTTGGCACTTGTGCAGGTGAAACCAAAGGGAAGATATGCTTCACCATATTTTCTAGTCTTTGGCTTAGAACGAAGTTGGTTTGGAACAGAGGTCGGCAACCCTAGGCACGCGTGCCAACGTTAACTGATGGCACGCACAACCATAGCTGGACTGGCCATCGGGCATACCGGGCATTTGCTCGGTGGCCCGATGATTTTTTTTTTTTTTTTTTTTTTTTTTTGGTGGTGGATTGGCCAGACGCTGGTCGGTGTGTAAAAATAACTCAGTTGTTTGGTGTTGGCCATGGCGTAGCTTCCACAGATTCAGTAAAATTAACAAGTGGTGGAGGCCAGCAGGTGGATGAGGGAAGGGGAGGCAGGAGGAGGAGAGACCCGAGGCAGCCGCTGGTCGGAGCGTCAGGTGAACTAAACTTCAGGTAAGAAGTTATGACCTGCAGTCTATCTGGGTCAGATATAAACCAAGTTTAGGTGGAGTTTATTTTCCTTGTGCTGACTTTTTACAGTCAGTTACAATAACTCGTACTGCGTGCTAGCTAGCATGACGGAATTTATATACTGCTGGGCGGGTGCTATGATTTTACTGATAGTGAACTTTATTTTATTCATAAGGTGAGTTAGTAGAGTTGCCAACCGTCCCGTACAAACGGAATCGTCCTGCATTCAGAGAAATTATTACCCGTTTCGTGTTGAGCTGAGAAGGAACACAGTTTGTCCCGTACTTCAGCCAGGATGGAAAAAGACACAAAGCTGGAGTTATTCTGTGTCTTTGCTGCACAGCTGCATCTTCTTCTCCTCTCATTCTCTCCCCTCTCTCTCCTGTTGCTACTTCAATCATGAAACTGATCAATGATCAGCTGATCAGCTTTTCTCTCTTGTTTGTTTATCGCTCACTTTGCGCCACAAAGAGGAAACCACCGGATGTCGCACTACACAACAGCAGCACGTTTAAGCTTGATCAGCTGTTGTTAGAATTTATTTAATATTAATTTCTAGTATCAGCTGATGTTTGCTGGAGCCACAGCTGTAAAGCTGCTGGTCATGATGGTTATCTGGTGAGAGGGAAACATGAAGATGAAACCAGGAGATGTCCTTACTGAATCATCAGAGCTGAACAGGTGATGGAGAAACAGGTTTACCTTTTAGGTGACATGAATGAGTTGAAGGGAAGTTATGAACTGTTTCTGAGAGACAAATAACACCAGGATCCTTTTCTATGTAGCTGACAGCTGGTAACTGTGCAGGGGCGGGTCTAGCAAAGTGTTGCCAGGGGGCCAGGTAGGGCATTAACAGGGAAAGGGGGGCACAAAGAAATACTTTCTTATTCTCATTTAAAATGTCTGGCTGTTATTAAATAATTATCTGAAGCTTACAACCAAAGTTTTTATCTGACGTAAAATGAATAGAAATCATACATTTACCAACAAGACAGTGTACATCACTGTCACAACAGTGTTTGTTTTCATTCAAAGGCTTTATGGCTTTAATATCTGGGGGGCCGGTCTTTAGTCAAAATGCATCCATAGACTCGAGACACAATGCATTTTTGGGACTTTCAGGTGTATGGACCAATGTTTTATTTTCTGATCAAACCAGAAATCTTTAATGAGCAGCTAGATTTGTCTCGCATTAACTGGCTGAGTTAATGCCAGTTAATGCGACATCGAAGCAGCTGGAATCCACAGCTGTGCGTGTTCATGGAGCTGCATTTTCACCTGCTGGACATCACTACCTGACAAGTTTAACTGTCTTCAGAACACTGCAGAGGCCTTATTGACAGTATTTGGCTCTACATATCTGTGTGAGCAGATTTTCTCTCACATGAGTGTCCTCAGGTAGCCGTCTGAATGTTGGACACTCGGAGACCTGTGTCTCTGAGTGGGAGACCAGAGATCACATTAACATGTGTATCTCTGTATTAACAAACATACCATATTGGCCCAGTTTATTTTTCTTATCATTGTTGTGAGGAGACCATAAATAGCATTTGTATTTTCTGTTGTACAGTTCATTTGCTGTTATGGATAAAAAGTGTCTTTTTTTTGTTTCAAAATAGCTGATAACTATTCGCTGATAGCTGCCAACATTTGCAAACAAATATAATTCTATAAAGTGGTTCTATATAATGTGTAACTGTTCATATAGAGCGTTATTAAATTTATTGCTAATGCAATCATATGGCACACTGACTTCTGAGGAAATTTTAAATGGCACTCGCCATTAGAAAGGTTGCCTACCCCTGGTTTGGAAACATATTCAGCTATGCTTCATCTCCTGATTTGCGTTTGTGGAGGCGCCCCGTGCTAGCAGTGTCCAAGCATTGGTTTTTTTGTTTTGTTTTTTCCTTTTCATACCGTGCCCCCCCTGCAATGGCTCTGCGGGCCCCACACTTTGGGAAGGTCTGTGCCATAGTATTTGTTTTGTACCTTGTTGATCTCCAGCTGTGATAGCAGTCCCTTCTTCTGAATATTGGAACACTGAGCTAGTAGTTGTTTCGCCGTCAGACATGATACTGTGTATCAAAGATTCCATAGGTCCCCTATCCTCTTCATGTAACCCCTTCCGCTGGTGTTACTTGTGTGATGGCATTCCGACAGTGCCCTGTTTTCATCTCTTCCCCACTTATGCCTTCTTGTTCCAGTAGTCCCAGTGTGTCCTGGTTCCCCAACACCTGACGTCGACCTTGTTAATCCGGCCGACCTCTGAGCTTCAGTTATCTGTCTCTTGATATCCAAGGTAGGCTTGGTGAGCATGGACGGCCTAGCCTAGGGAGTGCTGAGTGGAAATCCAAATACTCTTGAATCTATAATCTAACATTGCAAAAATGAACTGAGAAAAAGTCGAAAAATAGAAAACCTATTTGCAAGTGTACAGTTTGGGCAGCGATTGATCCCTCTGGCGTGTCTGCTGGAATTTCCAATTATAAACTTCTTAGCTTCAAATATGTGAACTGCTCATCTGACAGAAAACAGAGGGAAGAGCAACTTATTTCTTCTGCACAACACTTTTCTACCAGGTCATCCTTTCTCCTCCCTCTCTGGATGTAACATCTTCTGAGATGACATCAGAAGATGTCACGACTTATCATCCTCTTTCTTTCTGACTTTTCTACATACACAATTTAAAACAAACTTTAAAATGACTGTATAACATCTTTTTCTTTTCTATGTTATTCTTAGAACGACTTTTCAGTAATTCCATCACATTTTAACTTTCAGTCACATTTGTATATCCTTCTTTTAATGTTTTATTCAGTTTATGCAATCTTACTTCAGTTCCTGATGTTTGCCGCGGCTTTAGTTACTTTCTACCGCGTTGTAGCAGCGCATTTTTCATCTCGTGATTAGAGGCATGTGCCGCTGGCTGCCGCCATTATGTAGTAATTTTATTCGGCCACAGGATGGCGCCAAAGTCCCTTTGTTCACAGTTAGAGTGGATGTTTCTGCTACGTATGACATTCTCACTGTGTTTAATTGAGTTCTTTCTGTGTTTGGAGCGAGAGATGTAACATTGGTATAGTTCGAGTCATATGTTATGTATATATTCAGATGGATGTGTTGGTTTATTTCATTTAATATTTTATGTTTATCTTAGTGGAGCTGTTGCTGTATACATTATTATACTCATGGCAATTTGTTTGTTACTACAGACTGCTGGCAACACTGAGCATCTAGGTGGCAATAAAACAGCTGGTAAAACACCTTGTCCTCCTTCCTGTATCCTGACCGATACACCATCTTGTTAGCTGCTGAACCTAAAAGAACTAGCCCTCACCAAGTACTGCTCAACATTGGTCCTATATAAGAACCAGTCCATTTACCATCTACTGCCATGGAAGAGTCTGATAATTCTGGCTAAAATATACCAAGGCAATATTTTCTCAGTTATAACTAGAATAGGTATAACATAGTATAAAATGGTGTTCTATGTTCTAAAACCTAGTTTCAGTAGCTGGGGATTGGACCGTTGTGCCCCCACCCTAATTGCTCCCCTAGTGTGTGTCAAGCATAAATCTCTCCCACTGCATGTTTTTAAGGAAACGCTGTTCTCACATAACCTAATTTAAGATGACTGGTCATTTAATTATCTCTTGTGATTATATAATTATTGGTCAATTACATATTTTGGAGGCCTATTCACAGTGCATATCTCCCTGCACACTATTTATATTTTATTAAAAACTAAACTGATAGCTCTAGATCAGTACCCTTGCGAAACTGTCACAGAAAGTTTTAATGAAAACTTTGTTGTGTTGTTTTGTCACCCAGCATTGAACCTGTGACATTAAATCCATTGTGTGGAACGTGTAATAAAGCAGACCTTTATTTACATATCACTTAAACAAATCTGTTTCACACAGTTGTTCAAAACACAGTGCCTGTCCGCAAGTCCACAACATGTCCTTTTTTATGTCCGTTTTATATTCATCTACCCCAGCCACTTTCAGTTGGCTACACATAAATGGTACCCTTACTTTACACCTGCTTTGTTCTTTCATTTTTCTCGTAATTTTTACTTCACAGTATATAGGATTATAGTTTTTCGTTGCATTATTGAACTTGCACCTTTCAACATCATAAAAAATAGCTTTCACTTTTGTGAAAATGTGGCTTAATATTGTGTCATAGTTCTTATTTATCCATATCCACTTTTATAATTAAACAAATCAAAAGAAATTTAAAAATTATGTCCTTAAAGATGATGTAGATTTTCTGGTATCGAAAATGTGATCAGTTATAGGTCTTGTATCTGGGTACAAATGTAAAAACACAACTTTTGGTTATAGGCATAGTTACCTCAAATCTTGTCATTCTGGTGCAGTGTTTGTATATAAAACTAATTTTTAACACATCCTGTCTCCTCATCTTCCCGTTCTCTCTTCTTCTTTCTTGTTCCTTTAGTTTCATCTTGCATCACCACTTACAAGAAAACTCCTCCTCCAGTGCCACCCAGAACTTCAACCTGCTCCACAGCCTCCAAGCCATACATCTCCATTACAGCCCAGAGCAGCACAGAGTCTGCACAGGTACTGCACAAAAAATGAGTCCATCATGTTAATCTGCTCTTTGTGTGATTACATCCTTATGTGTACCATGGGGGTGTCATTCATAGCAATATAAAGGAAGCATACGTACTTTTATTGTTTCCTAAGTAATAGTGCTTACATTCACACTTGGTCTTCTGCAGTTTCGTCCATAATTTGGAATTTACTAAAAAAACTGCATTAACTGTGTTTTATACGCAGTCCATTATTTTCAACACAATTTAAAATATAGGAATTAATTTTAATATGGATGAAAGTCCTTTCAGGTCATTGACTCCCTGAAGTCTAGATCCCATGGATATCATCATATGCTGTATTTTTTTCCTTGAGATGCTCTGCCAGGCCTTTCTGCAGTGACCTTCAGTTGTTGCTTGTTGTGGGTCTCTTTTCCCTTCAGTTTTGTGAGACAGCTGTGGGTACATTGGGATGCTCTTCGGAGGATGAGACGGTTGCTTCCCTGCACTAGGTGCAGGGAAGCAACCGTCTGATGGTGACTCCATTGTCCTACTGGGAGACTTCAACGCTCACATGGACAACAACAGTGAGATGTGGAGTGGTGTGATTGAGAGAACTAATCTGAACCTTGGTGGTGTTATATTACTGGACTTCTGTGCAGTTTGTCCATAACGAAGACCATGTTCGAACATAACGATGTCCATAAGTGCATGTGGCACCAGGATTGGGGGTGGGTTTAAAAAATTGATTTTCCCGGTTCAAATCGATTTTAGTTTGAATAAAGCGATATCAATTCATTAAATCCTGAATTAGTTTTTAAATATAAATGTATTTTGCCAGAAACGCCAGAATCTCAGGCTAAAGCTTACAAAACTATTTCAACAACTGCCAAACAGCTAAAACAGCAAATGCGAGCAGGTAAATGGATTCTGCAAAAAGATGTAAACCCAGAGCCCGGTCACCCCGTTCACCCAACGGCCCGTACATGGACACGTCGGGTGCTAAAGGGCGACATCTCACAGATTTTGCAGGTTTTGTCACTCTCACCAAAATTCACTGGACCAGCACAAAAGAATATAAAAACTACTTCACGTTGGATAAATTTTTGCTGTTTTACTTCCACCACCAGCTTCTTGTACTTCAAGAACAGTTGACCATCTCAAATCTGTATTTTCTGCATTATTCGCTTGCTTATTAAACACCAGTCTACTGTTGTGTACGGTGCTGTTGGCTGCTGGGTTTTTTCCCCAAAATGACCCCCAACAAGAAAGCCTAATTTCTGCTGTTCAATACTGAAGAAATTTAAACTTCTACAAATTCTACCAAATTGCAAAACGCTTAGCTGTGTCTCTAATGAGACCTCTGTAACTTTGCTCTGCTTCACTTCAGCAGCATCAGGTAATGTTCATCAGCTGATTCATGGTTTTATTCATGGATGGATGAAGGTGTGTGATATAACTTGTCTTAAAATGACTGTGTATTCTAAAACTAACCAGGATGCCTACATGGAAGAAGAGGGACCTAGAGGTGACATGACCATCCAATCAGGGCTTAGTAACTCCACAGAAAGCATTGACAGTATGAAGGCCTTGACAGCTGCCATAGAGGCTGCTAATGCTCAGGTCAGTGCTTTAGTGCTTTAGTTTTTACAGTAAGCATCGTTCTAATAAACACCCACAAACATTTTCCAATTTCAGCTAGAATACACTGTATTTTTATTGTCTTACTGAATATTCTATTTACAGTGTTCTCAATATTCTTGCATAGGTCCACGGACCAGCGAGTCAGCATGTCAACAATAGCACCATGACAGTCAACACCACCATCCCCTCAGTCCTGAGCAGGGGGCAAATAGTTGAAGACCACCGGGATGATTATAGGAAAGATGCGCTCAGGAAGGGGAAATGTCTCTCAATAGGCATCCAGGTATACTTGAGATCGCGGTCAATGAAATATTGAGCTTCAGTTACTTATAAATTATGTGGAGCTTGTTTATCTGTGTTTTCATTTCTGCTAAGAACCACATGTTACCCTGCTGAATAGAGAATATTTAACAAGCTTCACACAAACTTCTTATTTACGATGACTATTACTGTTGTTCTAAAAATTCTACTTCTCCTGTTAATCTGTAATCTGTGTTGGGTCTCCTTTACATATAGAAATGCATATTCATTTTTATGAAGGGCCTTAGCTTATTGTTGTGATTATTTTTAGTTTTACTCTTTTTGTCTCCTCTAGGTTGATGGACCAGAGGATGTTCCAGATCCAGAGGACCCCTCCAAGTTCACCTCTGTAGGTGTGCAAGTGGAAGATGACAGAGGGTGAGACAAACTTTTTTCTTTACTCTATAACATAGTTCTTTTCCTTTTGTTGGATTTAGCCTAATGTATCTAAACACAATAACACAATAGCCCTCTTTTCTACTTCTTTTGTCATTTATACATTTCTTTGAAGTTATTACTGGGAAGCACATTTCAAACACTTGACCGTTTTAAATGTTCTCTTTTGTTTTCTCCTGCACATTTTTTCTGTGTGCTTTTCCTCTGAGAGTGCAAGCAAGGGAAGCAGTGCTTGTCCAATGAAATCTAAAAACAGACATCAAATAAAAAGTACCAAAGTGAAAGTGAGCTCTCTCTTTCATCTCAAACAGCTTTTTGTCATAAAACTTCTCACCTCTTTGCATCCATCATTTAAATTACTCAGCAGTTGCTTATTGTCTTGTCTGTTTCAAGTTAAAGAAGGCTTAAACTAGTGAAGCTAAGAGGCCAGCAGTTTTTTGTGGTTGCAGATGCACATGTACATTGTTATGGGCTCAAATTGTGGTCATTAATATTTTGTACTTGTAAATCAAATGTGTAGTTGTGAACTGAGTTTTGTAACCTTGTAAACCAAAATATCTGAAAATTTCATGTTTGTGCATCCATAGATGAGAATTTGTGTGTGTGTAAAAATGATTTGTGTTTGTAAAAAATACTTACACCAATTGTTTTATTCATTCATCCTCTGTCTTTTGAGTCTGGAAGAATTCTCCATAATCCAGCTTTTCAGCATCCTAACATCCCATCTACTAGTGGACATGGGTTGTGTATAGGTAGCCATTTAATGTGCTTGTGTAATAGCCCTTAAGACCATTTGCGAGGTAGCATGTGTTATCTGCTTCGGGGTCTCCCAGTTGGATGTGACCAAGATACATACATTCAGCTGTATCTAAACAGTTTGGAAAAGCATACATTTTTCTGTCATGATGGTGGAGAAAGACTGTTGATTTAGCAAAAACAGACAGTGTCTAACTGTAAGCCAGCCCAGATTATGATGCATCTAATTTACAAGCAGCTACTTCATTTATTTTGCGCTACTTGCAAATTAAGCTCAGTTGGAACTAATGCATTTAGAAAATCTTTCATAACCTCTGGTAGCATTCATTTTACACCTCTTCTCACAACTGACATCCTAGAGTCACAGGGAACCTCAAATCTCTAAACAAAAAAGTAGCAATTGTTAGATGGAAAAAGAATAAACTAGTGCAAATGTAAACTTATAACATTTTAAAGATGTGTATGTGAAGACATATGTTCTCCGAAAGCAGAGGGCAGACATTTTTTTCTAGTATTTATTCTTTTTTTCCCCCTCTGATGGCCAGGTATCGTCGGTTCCAGCGCTCCAATAGTGTGACAGCAGCTGTGCAGGTAAGTTTTGGTACTGAGTGCACCCATACAAAATAATGCTTGCAGCTTCCTTGAGACACACTGCTCGCTTTGAGTTTTAAAGCAGTGCTAAAGAAAAACCTGCACCAGAGGTGCAAGGTAAAAGAAATGCACTGGCTATATTTTAACAAAACATCCATATTTTTTAAAACATGAGAAATACTATACTGAAAACCAGAACAGGGTCCAAGAGTAGGCAGTTTGATTGAGATCTATGATGCCTCTTAGCTTATGAGATATTTAAATTTAAAAAAGGCACATATGTCTTTTGTTTGTCTGTCACTATTTATGTTATAATCAGAAAATATATATATTTACAGTTTAATTCACATAGTATTCACTTGCAGCCCAATATGGAGCTTTATAAATGCTACACTCTGAGAGCCTTTTTATATCTATTAGTATTCGAAGGATAGCAGTCTTTTACTGAAGTCCCGAGGAATACCCAAACAAAACTCTTTCTTTAGTTTCTGGATACTTGCAGGATGACATTGCACATGATGCTACATTGATTATTCATGCTCAAAGCTACTTATGAAAAAACGTTGAGCTTTAAAAAGCTCAATTTTGGCTTGAGATTGTGACCCTTGCAGTGGGTTTAAAATGTATTTGGTTGCAGTTTTAATCAAGTATAACTTGGCTTTTCATTTGAATATTTCCTCAAAAGTAAAGTAAAAAAACCCCAAAACAAATAAAAATAACCCAAATTTGGGCCCACTCCTTTATACTCATTAAACATATTACACTTGTAATAAACATCATCTGATTCTGAGGAAGTCAGGTGTGAACTTTCAGTTGATTTTTTTTATGGAATAGCCCTTTCACTTCATCTCTAAATGAGGGTGAACATCATTTAGCAACAAATGCAAACAGGTATAACAGACCTGCACTGCTCACAAATCCACTGATTCATGTACTCATTATTCCATCCAGGCAGATCTGGACATGCCAGACCTACTAGACACACCTATAAACTCCCCGGACACTGACATGGAAGTACTGTCATCTCGTGCCATCCCTCGGCAATATTCCCGCGATGCCGCCACTTCCACAGTCAGCATCCAGGGCTCAGGGAACCACTACCATGCCTGTGCCTCTGATGACTATGAGGATGTGGGCTTTGACCCATCCATCCTTCCCCCTCCAGACCCATGGATAGACAGTGTAACAGATGACCAACTTGATGTCAATTTCAACAGTTCTGCTATACTGGAGGTATGTGGCAGAATACTCAGTGATACTATTCGGTTAATTTTAGTTTTACATTACATTTACAGTTGTGTTAATAAGTTTACATATATTGGTGAGAATTTGTCATTTTTTTGGCTATTTTCTAGAGAATACGGATGCTAATACAAAAGCTTTTCTTTCACTAATGGTTAGTGGTTGGGTGAAACCATTGTCAAAAAAACTACCCAACTACCCCAATGACCCTGATCAAAAGTTTACATACCCTATTTCTCAATAGTGTGTATTGCCTCCTTTAACATCAATGACTGCTTGAAGTATTTTGTGGTTGTTGTTGATGATGCACTTTATTTTCGCAGATGGTAAAGCTGCCCATTCTTCTTGGCAAAATGCCTCCAGTTCCTGTAAATCCTTGGGCTGTCTTACATGACCTGCATGTTTGAGATATCCCAAAAGTGGCTCAATGACATTGTAATCAGGAGACTGGGATGGCGACTCTAGAATATTTACTTTTTTTCCTGTAAGAAATTAAAGGTGGACTCGGCCTTGTGCTTTGGATTATTGTCATGTTGGAATGTACATGTGCATCCCATCCACAGCTTGCGGGCTGAGGAGTGCAAATTTTCCTCCAGTATTTTCTGATAACATGCTGCATTAATCTTGAAATCAATTTTGGAAAGGTTCCCTGTGCCTGTGTAGCTCATACATCCCAAAATCCCCAATGTAAGTAATCCATCTCGGTGTTGAGGCTTGCTTCCGAGTTATTTAGCATGTTGTAAATGGGCTGCTTTGGGGCATTAGTGCAGTAGTGGTTTTCTTCTGGGGACCATGTAGCCCATTGTTCTTCAAGTGCCCCCTCCTTTTTTTTCAGCGAGTCCTGTATGTCCGCTGTGGTTATTTGTGGGTTTTTCTTTGCATCCTGAACAATTTTCTGGCAGTTTTGGCTGAAACTTTTGTTGGTCTACCTGTCTGTGGCTTGGTTTAAACATAATCCTCATTTTCTACTTCTTAATTAGAGTTTGAACACTACAATTGTTTGCAGTAGCGGTTTTTGATACGGGCGACACGGGCGGTTGCCTGGGGCGGCATCACGGGCATCGGCAAAAACAAAACAAAACAAAAAAATGCTGCCCCGACATCAGCCAGCGCATATTGGGAAAGTCGTAGGCACCGATCGGTTTTCTATCGCCTATTTGCTGGGAGTAAGGGCGCCCTCCGCTAGTGAGGTGCGCCTGCTGCTTGCAGCACAGGGAGGAGAGGGCGGGGCGGCGGGGGATTCTCTGGCTGGCTGGAGCAGCATCTAATAACCAACTCGCAAAATAAAACAAAATGAAAACAAAACAACAAACACGAAAACACCAGACATTACGATACAGACTTATAATTTGCACCGATGTTTTTTCAAAATTCTATATGCAAAAAGTGAGCGTGAGAGCCCTCGGTGCGCCTGCGCGCTGCTGAAGTCAAAGTAAACTTTATTGTCATCTCCGCTACATACAGTCCAGTATATAGAGAGACGAGACGACGAGGCTCCAGTTACAGCAGTGCAAGTAAACAAACAATAAATATAAAAAGAGTAAGAAAATAAATATACACTTTAGGACCAGGGGTAAAGGGATCAATAACAATTTAAAATTTATAATTTACAGTTTGATGATTTAAAGTCTCACACACAACCTGTCGAAAGGGGAGGGGGGGGTGGCTGCTTCCAAATAGAGCACATTTCATTCTTAATGATGTAAATCCAAGTCCATTATGTATTCATGATTTGAATCCTGGGTTGTGTGAAATCCCAGAAATACACCTTAGACAAAGTGAATCTGTGAACTAAGGTGTAGGTCTGTTAGGTTATGTTGTGGTGATTCTCGGGTTGGGGGATTTGTACTGGAGTGGAAAATTAAAACCAATGGAAGATGGACAAGAAAAGTTCAAAGACATCAGGTGCTCAGTTTAGAAAAAATAGAAAAGAAGAGGAGGAGAAATGAGCAAAAGATACAGGTAAGCAGACGTGTCATTGGATAATGGCAGGTCATCCTGAAACAATCAGAATCAGAATACTTTATTAATCCCTAAGGAAATTATGTGGGTTACAGTTGCTCCAAGAAGAAATGGTAAAAATAGTAACAGTAACAGACCAAACTTCAAACAATACATTATGTTACAGATTTTAATATTAATTAGTCATTGTCAATTGTTGATTTGTCCTTTCTTATTGTATGACAAATTATGATGGCTGTTTGGTAGCCGTTTGCATACTATGCATACTCTCTCTCTCTTCAACTATCTTCTCCCACAGATCCTTTGATAAATCTTTTTCTTTCTCTATGGCATCAGGGGAGGAAGACAGGACAAAGACATGTTGTGGAGGAGAGCAAGAGATTAATAATAACTAATGATTAAACACAGAATTGTGTGCAAACACATAGTGAGTGAGAAAAGTTGAGCAAAGAAGAAATACTGAGTGCATCATGGGAAACCCTGAGCAGCCTACACCTATTGCACCATAACTCTAAAAAGGAAAGTTTTAAGCCTAATTGGAGTCTTTTAGATTGAATAGAATGAATAATTTATTCATGTTTAATCTGTTGATTTAACACACAGATCGATAAAGTTAATATTTTAATTAAACTTCAGTATTTTCTGGCTCAGACTGAGACTCATAGTGCTGCTGTTTAAATCTAAGGAGATTGCAAATTAGAGTTTTGAAACTTTAAACTTGATTGGCAGATGGCCGCCCCTCCCTGCGCCTGGTTCTGCTGGATGTTTCTTATTGTTGAAATAGAATGTTTCCTTCTCACTGTCGCCACAGCGCTTGCTCATAGGGGGTCATATGACTGTTGGGTTTTTCTCTGTATGTATTATTGTAGGGTCTACCTTACAATATAAAGCTCCTTGAGGTGACTGTTGTTGTGATTTGGCGCTGTATAAATAAAATTGAATTGAATCCATTTAAACATTAAAGCTTACTGTCCCTTGGCTATGTGACAGTCTGCCAAGCTGTCCAGGGTGTACCCCACATCTCACCCTGCGCAGAAGAGAATGGATGGATGGAGCTTACTTTCCCAGAGCCTTATAAAGGAGGCACAGAAATTACTTTAGTTTTTTGGCAGATCAAAGTAAAGTTAATTTAATTAAACAGGAATCTTTGGTCTTTGTTCTGTGTTTCCAGCAGTGTAAAAAAAGATTCAACAGCAGATTACAATCAAGTACTCAATTCAATTCAGTTTTATTTATACCGCACCAAATCACAACGCCTCAAGGCGACGGTTGTTGTGGCAAAGGTTACAGCTAAGAATCTATATTTATTATTGATGTTTATCCGGGAAACACAAAGCATACTGAAAAACTTTTAAACTGTCCTACTCTCCCCACAGAAGAGCTTCCACAAAAGGTGAATTTATTCTTTATTCTGAAGGACTGATTGGTCAGTAGGCAGCTATTTCATACCTGTTGTTAATAGCAAGATTCTAGCAGGCAGGGCATACATTTAAATGGTAAATGGCCTGTATTTATATAGCGCTTTACTAGTCCCTAAGGACCCCAAAGCACTTTACATATCCAGTCATCAACCCATTCACACACTGGTGAGGGCAAGCTACATTGTAGCCACAGCCACCCTGGGGCGCACTGACAGAGGAGAGGCTGCCGGACACTGGCGCCACCGGGCCCGCTGACCACCACCAGTAGGCAACGGGTGAAGTGTTTTGCCCAAGGACACAATGACCGAGACTGTCCAAGCCGGGGCTCGAACCGGCAACCTTCCCATTACAAGGCAAACTCCCAACTCTTGAGCCACAATCGCCCCCATAACCACGTGGCTAGGATATTATACAGAAACATCTGTAGATGTAGTACATCCGAGTATGGCCTGGAAGTCCTGAGGCCAAAATGGGATACGTCCCCCAGGGTGGTTGAGAATGACCGAGCTAGGATCCTGTGGGACTTCTAGATACGGATGGACAAACTGGTGATGGCTAAGCCATCTGACATAGTGGTAGTGGACAAGCAGAGGAAGATGGCCATAGTGATAGTTGTATCTATACTAAGTGATAGCATTAGGAAGAAGGATCCTGAGAAGCTCGATACTAAATATCAAGGGCAGAGAGAAAAGCTAGAGAAGATGTGGCGGGTGAAGGCAACTGGAGTCCTCGTGGTAATCTTAGCACTTGAGGGAGTGACTGTGCTGTTATGGGTGCATGTCTGATGCAGGGGCGTTAACACCTTTCTTATATCACCACTCTGAAGACCGATGAGTGTTGTCAACAGGTTTACTGACATTCAAAAGGGTAAAACTAAAAACAAGACAAAAAAATACAGTCATGATATACATATGTGCAGCATAATATGCATTTATATACCATCCTGCTACTACATAGCATATGTCATATGTCTAATTATGTAAACTTGTACTATTGATGCTATCCAGAGGACCTCCAAAATCGCGGGTAACTAGCTTAACAAAAGGACTAGCTTTACAGCCAAATACTGCATTAGCGGGCAACATATTGCACAAAAACAGAGTTGCAACTTATACTTTAAGTACATACCGGCGATACAACCTTAAACAGAAGATGTGGACAGTATTTTCTCCAACAGGACACCATAAACTGTGTGTCGATATGTTTCCCTTCTTTTTGCTCACTCGCTTTTCTTGACTGAGCGGACTTCCTGTTCAATAAAGTTTTTTCAAAATAAAGCCGTTTCTAAGTCCACTTACTTGGAGCAACCACAGAGGGTGCTGTAAACACATAATGAATAACAACTGACTGAGAATGATATTTTAGTGATACAACATTTTACAACTTTTAGTGATAACAGAACAGTGACCCCCAAACTGGGCGAGTGGGAAATTATTATTGTTTGGGTATTTCTTTGAGTATGTATGTAGATGCATTTTATTTAACATAACACATTAAAACAGCACAGAGTGCAGATACAGATGGGGGCAGCTTGGGTCTCAGGAACTTCCTCATGGCCAAGGCTAAATTATTGTGAAGTGAATTACAATTAACTTATCAACCCTGAAGAAAGTACAATATACAGTTTCTGTAGTGAACATAAATTCCATGCAGGCTTGTCTCCAGTCTGTGATAGTTTCATTATTTAAATGGCAGGTGGTGCAGAGATCAGTTTGCCAGAGAGATGGACGGTGGTTTCTGAAGCTGCTGCAGGCTGAAACCGACCGCATGGAAGGCTGGTGTCGACAGATGGAACTCGACCAGCGAGAGAATGACCTGCCTGAAGACAGTACGTCTTTGTGTGCATGTGTGTTTGTGTGTTGTTGTTGTTCTTCATGTCAAAAAATCTCTCTCAGACCCCATCCTTCATGTGTGTGTGTTTTCCTAACGCTTGGATCCTCTACCAGAGGTTTAGGAGGTAACATATAAATTTGATTGTTTCCTAGAATCTCATTCAATAAGTTGCGTTTGAGTAAACTGCTAATGAAATACAGTGGCTTGCAAAAGTATTCGGCCCCCTTGAACTTTCAAGGCAAGGATTTCAGTCTCTAGATGTGCAAAGCTGGTAGAGACATACCCTAAAAGACTGGCAGCTGGAATTGCAGCAAAAGGTGGTTCTACAAAGTATTGACTCAGGGGGCTGAATAATTACGCACACCCCACTTTGCAGTTATTTATTTGTAAAAAATGTTTGGAATCATGTATGATTTTCATTCCACTTCTCACGTGTACACCACTTTGTATTAGTCTTTCACCTGGAATTCCAATAACATTGATTCATGTTTGTGGCTGTAATGTGACAAAATGTGGAAAAGTTCAATACGAATACTTTTGCAAGCCACTGTACTACAAATACAGTGTATTACCTCCATTGTGATGATATATCAGTTCAATTAAATCTTATTTATATAGTGTGGAGAGTCTGCAACAGTTTGATAAGATTAGGCTTTCTGGAAAAGTACTTTTGCCCTCAGTGCTTGATAAATGGTAACATGACCAATGTAGCGAGTATATTTGGTCCTAAAGCTGAAGAAGGTCACTGCTGAAAAGATTGGCTGTTAACAAAGTGCTGTATGGAAGCATACTAATGGAAGGGAAAAGTCTGCTATCAAATGGTACACAAGTAACAAAGACATCTGCAGCCTTAGGAAGATTGCCAAGAAGATTGCCAAGAAGATTGCACCTAGTTGGTCAGGGGTTCATCCTACAGCAAGATAATGACCCCAAACAGTCCAAGCTATGCCAGGGCTACCTCAGGAAAAAAGAACAAGATGGTGAGCTTGAAAACATGGAGTGTCCAGCACAGTCTCCAGACTTAAACCCCATTGAGCTGGTTTGGGATGAACTGGACAGAAGAGTGAAAGCAAAGCAACCTACAAGGTCCACATTTATGGGAACTTCTGCTACAGATATGGGAAGAACTTTCTGAAGAATATTTGATTTCTGTTGCAGAAAGAATGCCACGGGTGTGTACAGCTGTTATATCTACTAAAGGTGCCTACTTTGATGAGTTAAAAGTTTAGAATACACTTTGATCTATAAATGATTTCATGATTTATTTTTTTAACTCAAATTCCTTATTTGTGATATGCTTTCATTTCAGAGTGCAATGAGACATTAAACTGCATAATTTACAATAAAAAAAACTGGAAAAGTATTCCAAAACCTTTGACCGGTAGTGTATTGTATATATGTTATAATTATTATAGTTATTGTTAGCCATTGATGCAATGACTATATTGTACTTTGTGTGTAATGAATGTAGTTTATGTGACAGTTTACTTTTCTGCATTAAAATCAGAAAAATAAGAATGGTTCTAAGATATTCTAATTTTACACTACTGTAAATAATAATATAGTCCTCAGGATTGTGTGTGACCAGGTAGTCAGCTCTGGTATATAAAACAAATTCAAATAGTCATAAAATTAAGCATCAAGAGCATCAAGAGCAATGGCATTTAATGGGACAGGGTTACACCCACATTCAGAGTAGGTTCAAATGTTGCCAAGCTCTCAGAATAGCTCCTGAGGGTTAAATAAATTTGTTAGTTGCCAATCAATAATGTTGCTGAGTATGTGCATGTTAAGAACAGATCAATGTCTAGAAGAATCTCTTTCTAAGCTCTGTGTCTGTGCTTATAGTCCTAGAGAAGATGAGAAGTGCAATGGGAAGTGCTCAGCTTCTGATGTCCCAGAAGTTTGAACAGTTCAGGGAGCTGTGTGAGGAGAACCTGGTGAGTCTGAACCAGTGGAAAGAATTTTGTGTTTCTGTGTAGCAGACTTGAGCCTAACTAAATTTTTTTAAAAATATATATTTCATTTCTTCCTTTTCCTTTTAGTGGGCTTTTTAATTTCAATTTTTCCAATATTTTGCTTGTGTTTTCTAATGTTTAACCTTTTAAATTGTTTCATTTACTGAAGAAAGAAACCTTTACTTTGATTATACAGTAAATATTTGATTGACTGATCAACTGAATGTAACAAAATATTAGTAATGGCAAATGGTAATTAATGCCAAGCTTATCATGCAAAATGCCATCATATATTTCTATAACTGCATACGAGTATCTTTTACTATTTCAAGTCAAGTCAAGTAGTGTTCTATTCTCAACCCAACAATATATGCTCAAGTATGCAGTGCGACGAAATATCGTCCTCCTGGATCAAAGGTGCAAAGTGTAAAAATAATAAAATAAAAATGAAAAAATTCAAATATACATATATACAACCATACAGAAATAAGATAAACTAAGAATAAGTACAGCAGTGCTGTACTTGAATAGAAATAGAGTAAGAATAGAAAAGAATAAATACAATACACAGACAGAATTCACAGACATGAAGTTTTTTGAGATACTGTACAAAGTTGAACATGAGAGTGTGTATAACAACTTTTTATTCATTTTCTTGTTTTTTTTTCTATTCTTCCTACTTACCTACTGTCATAGAACCCCAAAGCCCACCCTCGTCCAGTAGCCTCAGATCTGGCCGGTTTTTGGGATATGCTTCAGTTGTCAATCGAGAACATAAGCCTCAAATTTGACGAGCTTCACCAGCTCAGAGCCAACAACTGGCGGCCCTTGGATCCCCCAGACAGAAAGGTACACCCACAAACTTCCATCATCCATTGGCTACATGAATGTTGATCCAGCTCTTTCACTGCATTACTTGCCAAAAGATGACCTCTGTCAGTTGTATACACAGAGATATGTTGCTCCTTCAAACCTTTTTAAGCATTCACTGCTGACACATTAGAGGTCAAAGATTCCTTCTCAAAACTTTCCTAAAACTAATATGTGTAGCTACACATCATGATTTTCACTTTTTTGTAGAGGACAATTGTCTTTAAAGAAATTCCAATAATAATAATAATAATAATAATGCATTTATTATATTTATTTATATATTTAAATACTGTTTAAGTCAGTTATACACAAGTTCAGTTGATATATACACAATACACTAGACTTGACATGATACCTGCATTTAATTAAAATAATTAACCTTAAACTAAGTGGAAATATTGAAAATAAAGGTTTAAGTCATGACAGAACAGAATCTTAGAGCAAGCAGTTTTCCATAACTCTCAAATGACTGAAAGCTACAGATAACCTTCTAGTGACATGCCTCTGTTATAGCCTAAATCAAACCTCATGTGACTCTGTCAGACTTCATATCCAACTTAATGATTAAAAAAAAAAAAAAAGAAAAACTTGGTTCACTGCTTTGACGTCAGAGAAAAGTAAGCAACACTAAAACAAGTGTCTTCCCCAGGACTGTATACAGAAAAAATCATCTGGATCTATGACAGAACAGTCCTTTTTATTGTCATGTTCTGTAAAAAAAAAAATTTAAAAAATGGTGTGATTATATGATTGTTGAAGATCCAAAAAGTTAAATATTGCTGAATCTGTTTGTTTTAAGCATCTAACTGTTGAACTCACAAGGGTCTCTGCATCAGCACTTTCAGTGGCTCTGAGTGTGATGATGTCAGACTGCTTAGTGACATAAATGTGCCTGCAAAGTTGTTGGAAGGCTTAAAAACTGAACATGAGCAAACACAGTCAGATAAAAATGAAAAAAATATTCAGTGTGACAATCAGAATGTGTTTCAGGATGTGTTTCTTATACTTGATTTAATCTGTCCAGGATTACAAGGTTGCAAAATGAAAGCATGTTGCCTTTTTTAATAGTTACTATTAAACAAACTGTTCATTTTAAGGTCCTTGTTCATGTGTGTTCTTAAGCCCCTCTCAGACGGGCATCCACTGATGTTAATCGTATGACATGTTAATATGTTTGATCGTGAGTCAGAAAAGAAACCAGTCCATTTATTTCATATATGTTTACCAACCAATTTATTAGGTATACTTGTTTAACTCCTTGCAAATATCTAACCAGATAATCACATAGGAGCAACTCAGTTCATGTAGACATGATCAAGATGTCCTGCTGAGCATCAGAATGTGGACAAAAGGTGATTTGAATGTATTCTCAAATGGCCTCTGCAGTCACCAGATCTCAATCTACTAGAGCACATATAGGATGTGGTAGAATGGGACCCACATACGGAATGTTTCCGGCAACTTGTTGAATCTATGCCATGAAGAATTGAGGGAATTCTGAAGGCAACAGAGAGTCCAACCTGGAACCTACACATAAAATAGCCAGTGTACAAATCGCAAATTGCATTCGTACTAGTTATGAAGTTATAAGTTATGCTGACAGTCTCACACCTTTAACTCAGATGTAAGGTGAGCCTACACTAATGTTTCACTGTTAGCAGAATAAAATGAATACAGCCTTTGAGTGTCAGATTCATCCATCACTGTGTGCAGTGAAGGCAGCAGTAGGGGAAATAGGAATACTTTGGATGGTGACCTACTTTGGAACATCCCTTAAGGTTCACAGGTTGTGTAGGGTTGTTTCTGTGTAGAGATTGTCTAAATAATAATAACAGCATAATTACTGCACTTTCACCAAAGAGTGTAGGTGTGGAATTATTTTTGCAATCAGTCTGGTACCATTTTTTTGCTTTTCCTTGTTTACAAAAAGTGAGGAAAAGTAAGGAAAAGATCATGGTTTTGTTATATGACGGCTGTGTGCAGGCAGGAAAAGGACCCAAAGTGCAGGCTCCGGAGACAAACGTGAACTTAAACAGCTTTAATGCTGAACTCAAAAAAGGGTAACGAAACTTCCAAAGTACAAACATTAACACAGGCCAGAAAACAAAACACACAGCACGAGTGAGGGTAGATAAGAGTAGATCACGACAATGACAAACTGAAACACAGGGCTTAAATACACAGAGGGAGCAATCAGGGAATGGGCAACAGGAGGGAAACACAGCTGGGGCAAATCAGGACTAACGAGACAAGGAAAGCAAAACCAGATACACTAACATGAAACACGGACTTTCAAAGTAAAACAGGAAACATAACACAGAGACACGAACTTAACAAGGGGATACCGCCGACAGGGGAGACAGCAACTATAGAACACAGAGACATAAACCATAAAACAGAACTCTAAGAAAGAAACCAAAGACTAGAAATGATAAATAATATAATAAACTCAAAACCCTGGGTCAACGACCCAGGCATCCTAACAGGTTTGGCTTAAAATCTCTATCCATGCAAAGCTGGCAGGGTGACGAGTCATGTCCTAACAAAAATCACAAAAAACAAAAGCATCTGACAATTTTACCCCCCTCCCCACTTGAAAAAAACAAAACAAAAAACTTTTATCATTAATGTGAATGACAGCTGAGGTTGCTGTGGTTATACAGATACTGTTGCCTGTGTATATGTGTGAGTGGATCTGTAAATATTTCAGATGTTCAGCAGTATCTACTGTGGCATCATTGTGAATATTAACTGGCTTTTTCATTTGCTCTCATTGTTGTCTTTTTCTTTCTTGTGTGTTTTTTGTGTGTGTGTTGACAGTGAAGGTGCTTGCAAACATCAGTCAACATAAGAGCAATGCCAACAGCACAAGGCCTTGACCCCTCTGGGCCTCCTAGGATTCATCATGTCTGTCTTTCCATCCATCTATCCATACTGCTCTCTGCTCCTGCTTCCTTCTTTCACTTACAGCCACCTTACTGTCTGTGGCTTTTTGCTTTATTTGTTGTGTGGCTAAAACATTTTACAGGACATCAAACTGCTACACACCAGTTCACAGTAGGTGCATTTATAAGGATTTGCAAAAGAAGTTACAAAATAGGGAAAATGAAGCTCAGGTTAACCCTTTATGATTGAAGTATAATTCAAATATTTTTTTTTCAAATGTACACAGCAAGTTTTCTCATTCTTCTGTTACTTAAATCAATAATAGATTTTTGTTTGCATATTTTTCCATTTAGTTAGTACAGTCCTGATCAAAAGTTAAAGACCACTTGAGAAATGGCCAAAAATCATATTTTGCATGGTTGGATCTTAACAAGGTTCCAAGTAGAGCTTCAACATGCAACAAGAAGAAATGGGAGTGAGAAAAACATTTTCTGAGCATGAAATTTATTGAAAACAACACTTAAACTGAAACAGGCTGTTTTAGAGCTGATCAAAAGTTTAGGACCATACCTCCAAAAAACCTGTAAGCTCCCCCAAAACAGAAATCAAAGTTCCAAACCTGAACTCTGTAATGAGTAGCTCCACCGTTATTGTTGAGCACTTCAAAATTTGTTGCAGCATGCTTGATGCAAGCTTTTCCATGAGGTGAGTGGGAACTTTTCTCCAAGTGGTGAAGACGGCCGCATGAAGGGCATCTACTGTTCTCAATTGGATTTGGATCAGGGGAACATGCAGGATGGTCCAAAAGGGTGACGTTATTCTCCTGGAAGAAGTCCCTTGTCCTGCGGGCGTTGTGTACTGTAGCGTTGTCCTTTTGAAAAACCCAGTCGTTACCACACAGACGAGGGCCCTCAGTCATGAGGGATGCTCTCTGCAACATCTGGACATAGCCAGTGGCCGTTTGACACCCCTGCACCCCTGAAGCTCCATTGTTCCACTGAAGGAAAAGCACCCCAGACCATTATGGCGCCGCCTCCACTGTGGCGTGTAGAAAACATCTCAGGTGGGATCTGCTTGTCGTGCCAGTAAAGTTGGAAACCATCAGGACCATCAAGGTTACATTTTTTCTCATCAGAGAATAAAATTTGCTTCCACCTTTCAGTGTCCCATGTTTGGTGCTGTCTTGCAAAGTTCAAACGGTCAGTTCTGTGGTGTTCAAGGAGACGAGGCCTTTTTTGTTTTTGAAGCCCTTCAGTCTCAGATGCCGTCTGATGGTTATGGGCTGCAGTCGGCACCAGTAACGGCTTTAATTTAGGTTGAGGATCGTCCAGTGCCTTGATGGCCAATTATATCGTGCGGCTCAGTGCTGAGACATTTTTTGGGGTCTTCCACTTGACTTTTTTGTTCCATAACCCCCACGATCATTTAAGAAATTCCAAATGACTGTTTTACTGCGTCCCACCTCACCAGCGATCGCACGCTGTGAGAGACCCTGCTTATGCACTTCAACAACCCAACCACGTTCAAAAAGGGAACGTTTTTTGCCTTTGCCATCAGAACGTCATGACAGCGTGACTACCTGACAGAAAATGACAGTGAATCCACATTTTTGCACAGGTTTGACCTTTTAAAGGCGTGTGGTCCTAAACTTTTGATCAGACCTCACGCCGAACGAAGCTTTTGACCTTTAGTTACCTGGGCGAGCTTCAGCTCTTTTATAATCACAGAACTGCAATGTGTGTATAAAGATATAAAAATATAAAAATGGTTATAACTGCACCTGCAATAAAGGTTAATATGGTGTCAGTCTGTTCAAATGTCTCAATGCCGTCTTAAAGCTATATGTGATATTATTAATGCACTGTTAATGCTGCAGATTATATTGTAACAGTAAAACAATTTCTTTAATTCCACAGATCCAACCATACAAAATATGATTTTGGGCCATTTTTCAAGTGGTCTTTAACTTATGATCTGGACTTTATTTGTTCAATCAAAGCTGCTTCAGCAACTTAGACTGGTACACAAGTAAGCGTACTTCATAAATCTTGTTTGATATTTTCCTTGAGATTTACTTGGCAGGAAATCAATTTTCTGTATTTAATTGTATCATTTCAATTATATGATTTTTGTAATTTAGCTAGCTTAAAGAGCAGCAATAATTTTACCAAAATTGTCAAAAGTTTTGTTTTTAGGCCCCTCTTCGGTTCATATTTTTATCAATTAAAACGACACGGTACTCGCATTTTAATAGCTGAGATCAGCAAGTGTAAAAATGAAGATAAACATTGGGTTGGAAAGTGTATTTGTAAAGGACTTTTCTAAACGAAGACGATACCAAGTGCTTTATAGGAGGCTCATTGTGTTTCTTGAGCCAGACTTTGGGTGTCCCTGAATACAGTATTAACTTAACTGCCAGACTGAAGAGCAGAGCTATAAAATCATTCTTTCAGGACATTTATTGTGTCATAGAATGGAATCTAAATATTTAATAAATTTGAGCTGTATCAGTCCTGCGAAGAAATAAAGAAAATGGCATATGTGCAGGAACAGACCTTGTCACAGGATAGATAGAAAAGATGCATGCACACAGATAAAAGGACCCTTTCTCACTTGAAAATATCTATCTTACAATCATGCCAAAGCCTTGTTTGTTCAGACAAATACATCTGTCTCTGTCAGAGGTATGACTTCAGCTGTCTTCAAGCATATAGATTGTTACACAGCAACCAAAAAACCTTATTTGAAAGAGAAAATGGAAAGATTCTGATAATCAGTGGGTGACTCACTACATAGATACAGAATTCTACAGAATGGAACTCATCTTAAGTCATTTTCATTCCTAGGGATACATTAGCACACACACACAAATAAGTATGTCTTTTTCCTGAAATGTTCTGCCCTTCCCTCCTACCATCCCCCTCCCAGGAGAGGCGGCTCCCACCTCCAGTGCCAAAAAAGCCACCCAAGGGCCCCCAACATCATCCCCCGCTGGCCAGAGACCGCTCACTGGAAAGCTCAGAGAAACAGCGGCAGGAGGCCAGGAAGCGCCTGTTGGCCGCCAAGAGAGCGGCATCTGTACGACAAAACTCAGCTACAGAGAGCGCTGACAGCATCGAGATCTACATCCCCGAGGCTCAGACAAGGCTATGAGGACACTGCCAGAGCCACATAGGGTTGACACGCAGTACACACCATTCACACAACAAATGTATGGTTGTCCACACAAAGGCAAATGGGTTTCACCACATCTGGATATATTATTTCATTATGCACAATGCACTCTGAAGATAAATAGAGCTGGAACATTGATGGAACATGTGCCCTTTCCCAATGCTCACCTGTCTCCTGACTGATTTAGTTACCTGTAAATGTAACCATGCTTCCTCTTGATCCAAACTCAGGATCCACATGGTCCAAACTTGGTCATGTTTAAACATTCTTTAGAGCAGCAACATGGCAGACACCCCAAAGCTGGTTTTAAAATTTCAGTTTATATTCATCAGTTTTCACAGAGTGAGTGTATAGTAGGGAACACTCTCCTGACTGGAGTTTACAGGTGTGATTTATCTCATGATCAGGTGTTGAACCATAACACTAGTTTGACTTAACAAGTTTACATATCTACAGAGGAAGCAGGTCTTCTTCCATGGGGTATAGCACGTTCATGGACTGTCTATAAATGAGTGGCTGTGCTTTCCAGGTCACAAAAATGAAATCAGCCAACCTAATCTTTAGCTCCAATAGACTCGTGTTCAAAAAGTGTCAACTCCTCTCATTAAATCCCTTAAATAAATTTCTCCAAAAGTTATTGTGGTATATTAGCTCATTTTATCACTTTTGAAAGGACTTGCTGAATCAGGTAGTTCATATTAGGCCTCACACAGACACTTGCTCAAATACAGTCACTCCTGACTCCAAAGTAACAAAGGTGGTGATTGGTCTCATAAGGGTAGCCCAAAATCCAGTGGGTGAAGTCACTGTGGTTATGTCAGTTTGTTGCCATGTTGCCATAGTAACCCAGAACAGAAAAACTCATTCCAGCACCTTTTATGTTTTTTACTTATGTTTTTGTAGCCTCTGTAGATCCCATACAGGAGACGGGAAGGCATGGGGTCAGATGCCTGAAATCTGGACCACTAAATGGTGACGCTATGAAATCCAAACGTTCATTCTTTTAATTGTTTAGGGTTATCAGCTGAACAGATTTGGTCAGATCATACAGGTGTCTTTTAAATGCCTTTTTAACTTGTACAAATGTGTACTGCACAGAAGTGATGGACAATCTTACATATGCACACAGAAGTAATAATAATCTTGTGTGACATGAAAATACTTCACATGCCACTCGTACATAATGAACACATGAGTGCTCACAGGCAATTTCTTTGGTCTTGTGGCTGAATGAACACAGCAGGCTGGTCTGGTATAAAAACACTCCCCCCTCTGGAGAATGCCATAATCACGATTGTTCATCTTCCTCTAAACCTCCACGTAATTAGCAACTAGTATTTTCTTCCTCTAGATGAACCCTATTAAAAATGACTGAAATGTTTTAAGAAGATCTCTGTTGTTTTGCAAATTTCAATACAATGTTATACTTTGGACATCATTCTGTGGACAAAGTAGCAGTTTAACAGCTCCACTACTAGTCAGAGACACTGCTAACACAAGCCTTCAGACAATTTAACTGGAATTTTTCCATATTTGAGTTGTTTCAAGCCTGTCTGACATGGTCGCTCTGTCTCTGCAGTTCAGTGCTGTGCTGACCAAAACGACAAAAAAATAAACTTATAAATAAACAGAATTTTATTTTAATGCTACTTGTGTAAGCAGAAAGCCTTCACATGAATTATTAAGTGCTCGTACTGTCAGAAAGGCTGCAGTGTGTCATAAAAGTGTTTGTATCACCACCTGTGCACAGGTTTAGAAATTCTCCCTTTCTTTGGTTTGACTTTAGTTTGTATCTCCTTGTTGGCTTTCAAGGTGATTTGCCTTTTACGGGGTACATTTATACTGAAACAGTGTTGGGAATAGTGCATTGATGGTGCTGAGAGAGATACATACAGTTGTGGTCAGACGTTTACTTACACTCATCATGGGCATGAATATCATAGTAATTTGGAGCTTTTAATCATTTCTTTTCACTGTTCTTTTTCCAGGGTGGAATGCCTGTACCACATACATCTTTAATGGACTTAAAAAACAAGTTTGAGTTTATTTCGGATTTTCTTTAATCCACACAGGGTCAAAATGCAACCTCAAACATGTACTCCTACATGTTATTTGGTTAAATGTCCCCTTAGCAAGCTGCATCTCGACCAGATGCTTTTGGTACTCATCAACAAGCTTCTGATATAATTTTGGCTGGATGTTTGAGTACTGTTCTTGGCAGAATTGAAAGAGTTCATTTAAATGAGTTAGTCAGTCAGTCAGTCAGTCCACACATTTACAATAGTGTTCGAGTCCAGGGATTTGGGAAGACCATTCCAGAATCTTAATGTTTTCCTGTTTTATCTATTCCAAAAAGTTTTGATTTGTGTTTGGGATCATTGTCTTTTTTCACCCATCTAGCTGTTGGTTCGAGTTGAAGTTGAAGGGTTTGGAGGTTGTCCTCCATTATTCCATCCAATTGGGCAATGTACCACTGGCAGCAAAACAGCCCCAGAGCATGATGCTGCCACCACCATGCTTAACAGCTGGTACAGTGTTATTAACGCTGCAAGCATCACCTTTACTCCTCCAAGCATAGCTCTTGTTATTGTGGCCAAATTGCTCAATTAATGTCTCCCTGGCCATAAAACGTTCACCAGAAGGTTTTCCATTTGGGCAGCTGCAAATTTCAATCAAGCTTGAAGGTTTCAATTTTGGAGTGTAGACTTTTTTCTTGGTCTAGTTTACAGATCATGGCAGGCTTGAGCCTTAGTGGTTCCTGGGTTGTTCCTGAACATCCTGAGTAAGTTCCTCTCATTTGAGGGTGAAGGTGGTAACACATCTGAATAACTTGTACTCATGTACAGTTGTTTGAACTGATGATTTGGAAACTTATTGGTTTAGAAATGGCTTTAACAGATCTTCCAACTTGTATGAATTTATAATTCTCCTTAGATCTTCACTGAGTTCCTTAGACTTTACCATTGCTCTGACTATTCATCAATCCAGTGAGTGCTGGAAAATCATTTTTATGCTTCAAAGAACAACTACCACTTGCTGTCAGTCATGATCACTAATGAGAAATTGATATGTAAATGGACAGGTTCTTATATAGCACTTTTCTACTCTACTTGAACACTTAAAGCACTTTATACGACTTGCCACATCATCTACATCTACATACAAGTGATTTCTATGTTACATTCATACACACATCAGACGGCATCCTGCCCAAGGATACTTAGGCATGAGACTGGAGTAGCCAGGGATTGAACCACCAACCTTCCAATCAGTACCATGACCCTGCCTGGATTAGAGAAAACAAAAAATCAAAATAAATTCAAACTTGTGCACTCAATTCGTTTTTTTTAGTTTTCTAAATTAATTCCACCCTGGAAAAGAAAGAACAGTAGAAAAAAGAAAGAAATGGGATCATGAAAAGCTCAAAATTTCCAATACATTTATGCCCATGACGAGTTTATGCAAACTTCTAACCTCAACTGTAACAGATGACCTTGCCATGATTTGAAGCTGATGTAAAGCTACAGTAATTATGCACTAAATTGTTCAGCTGATCACCCTTTACATTTGTTTACATTCACTGGCTAAAGACTGAGGTAAAATACTGAAATTAATTTGGGTTAAAACTAATAACGACATTGATATAAGCTTACTTGAGCTGTTTAAAAATGTATCATATCTTTTTGGACAGAAGGGGCTCAAAATTTAGTTTTCAGTAGTCATTCAGTGATATACATACATATTGTAATTTAACCACAACTATTATCTTTTCCTAAAATAGCCAAGTAGCTAAGTAGTTTTAGTGCCTGGTCAAACAGTGAGTGAAAACAAAGTTCAAATGTAAGACTAATAGAAAAATTTGACAGCCAGTAATCTTGTGTGGGATTTTAACTCTGGGCTTGTACAAAAAAAATCCCTCTAGTTTACGTTACCAGGCCATAAAGTAAACTTTATTGCATGTGATTCTGACTACAAAAGACAACAAATTCATGACAGAAGCAGAAATTATGATTCAGTTGGTTAATAATCTATAATGTAAAATATTCCTGTTGGATTATAGTTGCAAAACTAAAACAGAAGTTTGTAATTTGAGGTTTGAAGAGAGGTGGTAAGCCATTTGATTCTGTCATGAAACTCTCAGAAGCAGCTAGCAGCTACTTCATTCATGAAAAGCTGTTTGCTCACCTTTTGGTTACCCAAGTAGAGCTCAATGTCTAATTCGCACCATATGCAAAGTGAAAGTACTTGTGAATTCAGCCGCATTAGGAACTCAAATATTAGCCCTTGTTAGCCAACAGGATGAGAAAAAGTACAGACGATAGTTGGAATCAAGACAAAGAAACATATTTTCACACCTTATCATGAAGCCCTCTATGCCCTTTTTTTAATTTGCTATCTTTACATCAGATATTTGAATCAGATGGTTCCAGCTGTGCTCAATAAATTAGTCTTCTACTTCTGGAGGCTTCAGGAGAGAATTCACAGTCAGCGGTAAAATTCCATCTAATGGGTTTTTGCAACTCAATTTTGGGCCAAATGCATTTCAGTTTGCCTGATTACATAGACTTTGTGTGTAATTGCACCTTATGAATACTTTTCTTAAAGTTTGGTGAGAATGCATCATAACCCTGATGATGTCATCAGGTTTATCGTAGTTTGGGCTGGTTAAAAACACATTGTTTGGTGGTGTTAACAAAGAGACACTGTCTGATACTAAGGGGTAAAAGTTTGAAAATCACACCCACGTTGCTTTGATTCTGACTATTTTGTCTCTTTGGAATTAAAATATGTCAGTGTGCAGTGCCAAAGTCTTGGAGTACCCAGAAAAAACAGACTGAAGCTTATTAAGCTCACTATGTTTGGACTGATCACATTTTGTGTGCAGACTTCTCCTTCAACAGAAATAACTTTAGTGAAAGAGGCGAACACTCAGTACTGACATGAAATTGCTGCCTGTTACTGCTTACACATAATGAGACATTTTGACCTGGGTACGAAAATGCCATAAGAAGACATTCCAAATTCATCTGGGTTTTATGTTTGACTTCTTGTCTAAGAAGCTGCTTCATCAGTGACAAAGGAAAATGTTTAGGGCCAAGCTGATTCTCTCTGAGCCACTTCATGTTGTTAAACTGTGATAATGACATTTATACTACTACAACTGCTATGTATACCAACATGTATCTATTAACAAACTGCCATTCATTTCTTCAACAATCTGGAAATCATAAGTAGGATTCAGAGAATTCTACAGATGATTCTAAGATAATAATGATGAAGTGTTGTTAATGAAAGTATTCAGTATTATTTTCTTCTTTTGTAATGATGAGGTGTGTGTTAGCGTGTGTGGTGAAGGAACGTAATTTTGTACAGGATTTGATTACCTCTGTGTTTTAATGATAATGACAGTGAGCCATATTCAGCGTAAAACACCTTTCTTATCAAGAGGAAAGGGCCATACCACTGCAGATTGAATATGGTTTGGATTTTTGTTTTTTGCATTTACAGAATCATTTCTTTTGTATTCCAGTAGCAAGCTTACTGTCTGTGAGTTTGGGGAGACATGTTGAGTGCGGACAACATGATACAAATGTGAGCAGGAAGCAGAGAGACATACATTTTTAATGTCCTGTATTAAAATTTGCAAGCTTCTCAAATTAAAGTGTTGGTTGGACATGCAGAAATAACTGCTAAATAAAAGCCCAAACTCGAAACTAAGATTATTAAAAGTGATGAAGCATAAAAACAAAAATGTTAAGGAACTATGGAAGATCAGGGCTGTCAGAAAAAAATGTAAACAAAATATCTCTGTCTCGGTTTTTTTGTATCTATGACAAACAGACATGGCATGACAAACGAGAGGAGTTCTGTGAGTGACTGGCAGTACAAGTTAATTTCAATAATGACGACCACTCGGTTTACAGCAGTGCAAATTAGCAGGATCTGATATGAGAACAATATCAGATATGTTAAGCTATATATTAAAATTCACAAGAAGATCCAGTGATTTTAATGATTCTCTAACAGGAAAGAAAGCACGCTGGAGTTGTTCAGGCAGGTCATTCTACAACTGAGGAGTGGAGCAAATGCTCAGTCATGCTTTGTCTTTAAGCGTGAAGTTCTCTGGTTCCTGGTGAGGAGTGCTTGCTGCACTCTGGTTTGTATGAAGACAGCAGTTCCAAAATGCATTGTGGAGGCAGACATTTTGAACAATCTAGAATCTATTCATTGATTTGTGGTTGATATCGGTTAAAGGGTTTTATATTTAACTACACTAAAACCTGAAAATAGATCTGCAAAAAATGAATGAACTAAAATGGAATAAATAATACAGAAGAAGTATTAATATTTGTTAGTTTGGTCAAATGATATCACAACTTGCCTGATGAGACTTTGATGGATGTGTTTGCTAAGACTCTATAAGAGTGAGTCACCACTTTAAAAATTCTCTGTGTTTTTATTGTAATACCTATTCCGATTTTCCTAAATCTTGTTTCTGATATATGCCTGGCATTCAATAATAATTAGGAAGACTAAAATTAAGACCCAAACAAATAGAAACAATAAACCCAAACATTTTCAAACAATTAAAACAAACTGGAAACTAAAGTGACTTAAGTTAGAATGAAATAAACATAAAACTAATTAGAAAAAAAATTCAAAGATGTAATAATTCTGGTTTGTTAAAAGAATGAAATAAAAGCATGAATCATAAATGTAAAGAAAGTGATATTCCTCAGATGGTAGAAGCAGGACTGGACTAAATCTGAAAAGTCAGATTAGAATCGAATAGAACTCCAACTCATAGAGGACTGATGACTCCTATTTTGTAAATATTTAGTTGAATTTTACTGAAATTGGAAATACCTTTATTTTTAAAAGAGTTTAAAGAGTTGATCGTCATTGACATAGCAATGAAATGAAATGTTTCTCTATACAGTGTGGCCAAGTAGCAGTATATAGTATAAAATTAAATGGGAAAAGAAATTAAAACATCCAATTTCAGTTTTATGTATCTTTTTAGTTTTTTAATATTAGCAGTTCTGGACATTCATACATTCAACTTTAGATATACTGATGCTGAACATCTCTGCAACTCCAACCAGTGGCGGATTTGAGCTCCCTGATTCTCTGCGTTTTTCCTCAGGAAGGAATGGGAAAGAACAGGTCATTTTTAAAATCAGGGTCTCCCAGACATGTTGATCTGTTAATCACAGTCTGTGTGTATGTGCGCACGTGTGTGTGTGTGCGTGTGTGTGCATTCAAAATTTGGATGTGTATCATTTGTATATATATAAAACCATGTCGAAGATATACATTGGATGCAAGGTCTCTATAAAGTGCTTCCTGAGTCTCTTGTTTTCTATGTTGGGCCTTCCCTCTGTATGGTCTGGTAGCCTCATAGAGTCATTCTGTAAATTAACTCTCTACTTATCCCTGCAACCGATTTCTGGTGTTTGTACAGAAAATGATAAGGGTGTTTCATAACGCATGCAGACACAATATTAGTACTTACGAATCTATATCTAAGTTGAAAACATGTATTTGGTTTATTTATGATCTTATTTATTGATTTTCTAAACTATGAAATTCTGTTGAAGTGGTCTGTCATGCTCTTATGATCTTATGTTGTATTGTAGAGAGATGATTATATGTCCATAACTATTGATCAGCCCATAATAAAATAACTATCGACTCTTCCATGACTGATCTCTATTTATAACAAATCATCATCAGATTGTGTAATTAATCCCCATGGTTGTGTTGATATCTTTTGTAGACATCAGAGGACTGGAAAATCAAGCCCAGGCAGCTTTATTAGTAAAGTACCTCCACAGGTGATCCAGCCTACTTTATTAGCAAAGACATAAGACTAAATACACACACACACACACACACACACACACACACACACACACAGTGAATTCAGCTTAATTTTGTCCAGTTCAATTGAATTTTATTCATACAGTGCCAAATCACAACAACAGAGTTGCCTCAAGGGACATTAACTAAGGCAAAGACCCTACACCAGGGGTGCTCACACTTTTTCCGCATGTGAGCTACTTATAAAATGACCAAGTCAAAATGATCTACCCACTACAAAAATCCAAAACATATACTTATTTATAAATATATTGAGGATTCTTTATATCTGCAATGTATATACATGCATAACCGCAATATCCAATATTTCACAACACAATTAACTATGTAAATTTTTTGTCATTACCTGAGTTTACTCTGATGACTTGCACTGAATTGAATCAGCCAGGGATGCATAGTCCGGACAGTAGCTGCTGACAGCCAGCCTCAAACACACTTCCAAATGTTCATCAGTCATGGTGGAACGGTACTTGGACTTAATGATCTTCATGTGGGAAAATGATGACTCACATAAATAAGTGGAGCCGAATAATGCAGTCAAAGAGGCAGCACATTTCCTCATGTTGGGGTACTTTACTTCTGTGAGTAAGTTCCAGAACTGTCCATGATCTCTGGACTTCAGCTCAATGTCGGCTTGTAGTGTCAAAATCTCATCTTCCACTCCAGAGTTCAGGTGAAATAGTTTTGCAATTTTTGATGCGAGTGAATCGACCTCAGCATCTTCCCGAAAAGGATAGCACATGAAGGTAGCGACTGGCTCGAGCAAAGAAAAGTCTTGAAAGCGTTTGTCAAACTCTGACAGACAATTGTCAATCTGCTCTGTGTAGCGTGCACTGTCAAGTTGCAAACAGGCCATTCCTTGCATCTCCAGCTCTGACGCCAGGTTTTGAAAGTTTATCAAATCATGGCGCTGCAGCTTTAAAGAGAGATGTTGCATCTTTCGTTTGAAAGCATTAACTGAGCTGATCATGTTGATCACTGTTTTGTCTTTTCCTTGCAGCTCTAGATTAAGGTCATTCAACATGTTTGTCAGATCGGTTAAAAATGCCAAGTCTAACAGCCACTGACCGTCATTAAGTTGCATGTATTCTGCTTGTCCAGCTACACGGAAAAACTCCTTAATCTCCGGACAGAGCTCTCGAAATCTTTGCAGGAATTTCCCTCGACTAAGCCACCTCACGTCAGTGTGTAGCAACAACTCAGAGTGGTCGCAGTCAGCCTTCTCCAGATGTGCACGAAATAACCGTCTTTGAAGAGATCTGGCGCGAATAGAACAGGCGATCTTCGTTGCAACATTCATGATCTCCTTCATGTTGAGCATTTTAGCGCATAACGCTTGTTGGTGGATTATGTAATGGTAATTTAGGAAGTCCGGGAAAGCATCGTCCTGCCTGCACTTGGCAATAAATCCATTCAAGCGGCCAACCATTGCGGGTGCTCCATCTGTGGTAATAGACACCAATTTGTACACTGGGAGCTGGGTTTTCTCGATAAAGTTTTTGAACGACTGAAATATGTCCTCTCCTCGCGTCTGTTCTTTCATGGGCAGGACTGTTAATAGCTCTTCTTTTGCAGTGATATCAGTAAACACCATACGAATGAAAATGCACACCTGGGCTGTGTCACTCACGTCCGTAGATTCGTCCAACTGCAGTGAGAAACACTGGCAATCTCCGATGTCCTTCCAAAGTTGCTGGGTTAAATCCTCCGCCATGGCTTCACAGCGCCGTGTAACTGTACTTCTTGACAGCTGGAGAGCTTTGATCGAAGATGTTATTTCTGCCTTATTTTTAAAGTCTCGGAACAATGAGTCAGCTGCTTCAACGAATGCCTCTTTTACCATCTCTCCATCTTGAAAAGACTTCTTGTTTTTAACGATGATGTGACTCACCCGGAACGATGCTTCGGTGGCGGCTTTCGCTTTTGAAGTTTGTTGTGTGAAAAATGACTGCTGTCCGGACAACTGGGATTTTAGTTCCTTCACCTTTTTCTTTCTTAGCTCGCTTTTCGGCGGGAATGTAGTGTCGTATTTTCCGTGAACAGTTCAAAAATGCCGCTCCACATTTCCCTTCTTTGGCATTGCGATGGTAGCCTGGCAGATGAGGCAAACGCACTTCGAAAATGACATCGTGAAAAAAAAGTCCTCCTCCCATTCCGTATGAAAGTGATACGTTTTTGTCTTCTTACTTGGTCCAGCTCCCTCACTCATTTTTAACCCTTTCTTAGGTTTAAGAGAAAAAACCGAGAGCTAAAAATTGGAGTTAACTCGCTGACTAGCTTGTCAGTTTTACTACACTTCGCGCCGCTGTTTGCGCATGCGCAGCGACCTAAGCGTCAGAAAAAATCTGATGTCATCTGACTGGCTTCCCTGTATCAATCAAGTGACGGGATGGATGATAGGCTGGCATCTATTTTTTTAATGCCATGCGATCTACCAATACTACCTTTGCAATCGACTGGTCGATCGCGATCGACGTATTGAGCACTGCTGCCCTACACAACAGACAAAACACCAACAGTCACATGACCCCTTTTGAGCAAACACATTGGCAACAGTGGGAAGGAAAAACTCGCTTTTAACAGGAAGATGCCTCCGGCAGAACCAGGCTCAGGTAGGGGCAGCCATCTGCCATGACTGGATGGGATGAAGGGAAGAAGACAGGAAAAAGACATTCTGTAGGAGAGATCCAGAGATTAATAATAAATAATGATTGTATGCAGTGTGGTACAGTGTCTTTTTCTTGTTATTCTATTTCTTATTATGAAGTGCTTTGAACGATTAGCCATGCATCAAATCAAAACATCTCTTCCCGCCAACCTGGATCCATTTCAGTTTGCATACCCGTCAAACGGCTCGACCAATGATGCAATTTCAACTGCCCTTCACTCAACCCTCACACATCTGGACACTAGAGGCTCATACGTCAGAATGCTGTTCATAGACTTCAGTTCAGCATTCAACATGATCATTCCCCAGCAACTCATACATAAACTGGATCTGCTGGGGATCAGCACCTCGCTGTGTAACTGGCTGCTGGATTTTCTGACAGGAAGACAGCAGGAAGTACGGGTCAACAGCAACACCTCCAGCACAAGAACACTGAATACAGGGGCTCCCCAAGGATGTGTGTTGAGCCACACATCCTTGGGGAGCCCCTGTATTCATCAAATTTGCAGACGACTCAACTGTGGTAGGTCATATCAGCAACAACGATGAGACCTACTACAGGAGTGAAGTCAGGCGGAGTGGTGCAGCAACAACAACCTGTCCCTGAATGTGGAGAAGATTAAGAGCACCTTCAACAGAGGCACTGTTGAGAGTATCCTCACCAGCTGCATCACTGTGTGGTATGGCTCCTGTTGTGTTGTACATAAGACTTTTATTTTATTTTTATCTTTTTATCTTTATATTGTCTTAGTGTACACTGAAGGCCATGGGAGCATTGCAGTTTCCAATTCCTGTGTATGACTGCACATATGGTCGTTGGGAGCGTGTCAGGTTACATTTTACATTTACAGGTACTGCACTGCAGTGGTTTGTATCATATCTATCTAACAGACTCCAATTTGTACATGTAAATGGAGAGTCCTCTTCACACACTAAGGTCAATTATGGTGTTCCACAGGGTTTGGTGCTAGGACCAATTCTGTTTACGTTATACATGCTTCCCTTAGGCAGCATCATTAGAAGACATAGCATACATTTTCACTGCTATGCAGATGACACGCAGCTCTATCTATCCATGAAGTCAGATAACACACACCAATTAGTTAAACTGCAGGAATGTCTTAAAGACATAAAGACCTGGATGGCCGCTAACTTTCTGCTTCTTAATTCAGATCAAACTGAGGTTATTGTACTCGGCCCTGAAAATCTTAGAAATATGGTATCTAAGCAGATTCTTACTCTGGATGGCATTACCTTGGCCTCCAGTAACACTGTGAGGAACCTTGGAGTCATTTTTGACCAGGACATGTCCTTCAATGCACATATTAAACAAATATGTAAGACTGCTTTCTTCCATTTGTGCAACATCTCTAAAATTAGAAATATCCTGTCTCAGAGTGATGCTGAAAAACTAGTTCATGCATTTATTAATTCCAGGCTGGACTACTGTAATTCATTATTATCAGGATGTCCTAAAAACTCGCTGAAAAGCCTTCAGCTAATCCAAAATGCTGCAGCAAGAGTCCTGACAGGGACTAGAAAGAGAGAGCAGATTTCTCCTGTTTTGGCTTCCCTTCATTGGCTTCCTGTTAAATCCAGAATTGAATTCAAAATCCTGCTCCTCACATACAAGGTCTTAAGATAAGATGGGGCCTGATTATTATTGTAGTGATATGGTACTACAAGGTCATTAAGATAAGATGGGGCCTGATTATTTAATGACCTTGTAGTACCATATCACCCTATTAGAGCACTTCGCTCTCGCACTGCAGGCCTACTTGTTGTTCCTAGAGTATTTAAAAGTAGAATGGGAGGCAGAGCCTTCAGTTTTCAGGCCCCTCTTCTGTGGAACCAGCTTCCAGTTTGGATTCAGGAGACAGACACTATCTCTACTTTCAAGATTAGGCTTCAAACTTTCCTTTTTGCTAAAGCATATAGTTAGGGCTGGACCAGGTGACCCTGAATCCTCCCTTAGTTATGCTGCAATAGACGTAGGCTGCCGGGGGATTCCCATGATGCACTGAGTTTTTCCTTTCCAGTCACCTTTCTCACTCACTATGTGTTAATAGACCTCTCTGCATCAAATCATATCTGTTATTAACCTCTGTCTCTCTTCCACAGCATGAATTTATCCTGTCTTCCTTCTCTCACCCCAACCGGTCGCAGCAGATGGCCCCGCCCCTCCCTGAGCTTGGTTCTGCCGGAGGTTTCTTCCTGTTAAAAGGGAGTTTTTCCTTCCCACTGTCGCCAAAGTGCTTGCTCATAGGGGGTCATATGATTGTTGGGTTTTTCTCTGTACCTATGAAGCGCCTTGAGGCGACTTTTGCTGTAATTCGGCGCTATATAAATAAAATTGAATTGAATTGAATTGAACTGTGTGTTATACTTGTATAACTATGCATGTGACAAATAAAGAACCTTGAACCGGTCACAGGCCAGGCGAGTTAGCCGAGAAGCCGACGGACGTCAGCGCCGAACCCACGCTTTCAAACAAATCGCAGCTCCAACAGCAAAAGCTACAGCGTACTTTGTAGCTCCACCCACCCACCCACCAGCGCCAGGTAGCAGGGGGAAGCTCAGCTCCATGCTCCTTCCTACTAACACTATTTAATGCAAGCTGGAAACCTGTCGCTAGCTCCATACTCTCTACTGTTCTCCGTCGTCGTGATGTTTCCATCTCTCCTTTCGCTAAATGCTCAAGCAAGTTGGCAATGGGATGCCCGCTTCTTCCCTATCCACCATTCACAAACGTAGCAGCAAGCTTCCTACCACCATACTGCCAGTTTCTCAGCAAAGACGACACACACAAAAAAAAAGGCACCGAGTCGCCAGCAGTGTTGGTCAAGTTACTTGAAAAAAGTAATCAGTAACTAATTACTGATTACTTCCCCCAAAAAGTAATCCCGTTACTTTACTGATTACTTATTTTCAAAAGTAATTAATTACTTAGTTACTTAGTTACTTTTTAAAAACACAATTTACAGCCTGAATAGGTGATAAAGCGATAGATCTTTCAGCCCAATTCTACTTTTTCTGCATAATCCATCATACAAAATGTAATCAAATGGAAAAGTCTCTTTTTAAAACTTGGTTTTATTAGTTTTAATCTTTTAACTTTATACATCAAGCAAAAATTAAATTATATGCAACATTCTCTGACTGGAAGAAATTTGTTTAACATTTAAACCTATTTTCTGCACATTCCAGCACATAAAATAAAATATTTTTTTGTGTTTACACTCACTCTTTCAAATAGATGCAAGTAAAACACAGCAGAAAATAAATAAAGTCAAAGGCTAGTTGCTCTATTTTCACCTGTAAAGCAGGACTGGGGTAGGCGGAGGTTTACCCTGGTGCAGGTGTGCCGCAGCGGTCAGTGGAAGAATCCACGAGTTTCTCTGTGAATTTCCCATTACAGTCGTAGCGCACTCGGCGCTTGCTTGGAAGTTAAGGGGGTCTTTTTTCGCTGTAAAAAGAAGTTTTCTTCCCACGCACAACGGACGCTAATGTTTTTGTCACTTTTTATGGAATCAAAATCAAAATAAGGTCAGTACTTCCACGCTTTAAACGCTGCACGCTCATACTCTCTCCCGTACTTGATATATTATCCATTGTTGATCTGCAGACAGCTGTTGTCACGAAGGTCGTACTCGCTTACGTCACTATCATGAGACATTCTCACAACAAACTCACGGTTTTAGTAACGCAGTAACGCAGCGTTCCTACGGGAAAGTAACGGTAATCTAATTACCGTTTTTGCAATGGTAATCCCTTGCATTACTCGTTACTTGAAAAAGTAATCGGATTACAGTAACACGTTACAAGTAACGCGTTACTGCCCATCTCTGGTCGCCAGTTCTTCATCCCTCGGTGGCAATATGCAGTATGCTTCGGCACCGAGTTGCCAGGTTCCCAACCTCTTATCTGCTAAACTCTGCGGCAAACGTCAGCACCGAGTTGCCAGGTTCTCGGCCACTCATCCCTCCTCTGCTAAACTCCGCAGCAAACGTCGGCACCGGGTGGCCAGGCGCTCAGCCACTCATCCCCCCCTTCGCAAATTCTGCAGCAAACCTCGGGTTGCCAGTTTCTCAGCATAGTTAAGAAAAAAAGAAAAAAAATAAAGGGCACGGAGTTGCCAGTACTCCATCCCTCCGTAGCATGCAGCATGCTTCGGCACCGAGTTGCCAGGTTCCCTGCCTCTTCCCTCCTCGGCTAAACTCTGCAGCATACGTCGGCACCGGGTTGCCAGGTTCCTTTATACCCCATTCGCAAAAGCAGCAGCAGCAGTTTTTCTACCATCGGGTTGGAAGTTCTCTGCATAGACAAAATAAATAAATAAATAAAAAGCCACCGGGTTGCCAGGTTTTCCTTCATCCCCCATTTGCATTCAGCATCTAGCTTCCCTACTACTGAACTGCCAGTTTCTCTGCATCTATCACTGCAAGCAGCGGCAAACTCTTCTAGCACAGTGGTGTCAGGTTCTTGCTATATCTGCCATGTGCAAATCGCAGTGACAAGCTTCTTACCCTTGAGTTGCTAGTTCCTGTCCATCCATCATGGCTAAAGCAGCAGAGAATCCTTCTACCTCCTTCTATATCCATCATTCGTAAGCAAACTTCTTCCACCACGTTGCCAGTTTCTCTGCATCCGTTATTGCAAAGCAGTAGTAAACTCCTCTGGCACCGAGATGCCAGGTTCTCTCTTTATCCCTCATTCGCAAATGCAGCAGCATGCTTTCGGCACCACGATGCCAGGTTCTCTTCCTCTATGCCCCTATGCAAATGCAGTAGCAAGCGTTGGCACCGGGATGCCAGCTTCTCTTCCTCTTTCCCTCCTTTACGAATGCAATATCAAGCTTGGTACCGAGATGCCTGGTTCTTCTTTGAGTTGCTTCTTCTATATTGAGTTGCCAGTTTCTCTGCATTTATCACAGCAACGCAGCAGTGAATCCTTCTACCGCTGGGATGCCAGCTTCTCTGCATCTAGCCCTCACATGCTAAGCAGCAGATGTTCCTTTCGGCACCAAAACGGCAGGTTCCGTGTCTCTATTCCCCATTTGCCATGCAGAAAAGCTCTTTGCCCCGAGATGCCAGGTTCCGTTCCCTAAGCAGCTCAGCCTTCCGGTACCGGATTGGCAGCTTCTGCCATCAATCACTTGCACACACACACAAAAAAAATCCTCTCTCCAGGATGCCAGTTTCTCCGTTTCGTCCAGTCTTCCTCAAGATGTAGCAGCAAACCGTTCCGGCATCGAGATGCCAGTTTCGCTGCCATCTTTCCTGCCTTCGCAAAGCACCGGCACACCTTCGTGGCACTGGGCTGCCAGGTTCTGTCCTCTATCACTCCTTTTAAGACATCCAAACTGCGCCATGCGCATAATTCTTCATGGCGTCCCTTCAGTTCTCACGTGCTTTCACTAGCATCATCAGGCATCCACTCTCGACACAATCATTCGAGACTGCTCTATAAGTTGATTCAAGGTTCTGACTGCATCTAAATGGCTTATCATCTCCCACGAAGTCCAGTGCTCTCAGACAATTTTGGGGGTTATTATTGTAGAGATTATTTTCCTCTAATCAGTCTTTCAATTCATCAACTTTTCCCAAGCTGCTGCTGTCACTTCTGTTCATTCAGAAATCAGCTCGGTCGTTATCAGTACCTTATCTGAAGTAATTAACCAGCTAAGCACCCCCTCTCCATCTTCTACTCAAAGACAAGCTTTTCGAGCCGCCAAGCCCTACCTCAAACTCAAATCCAGCATTCTTCTCTGTCAGAGCTTCAGCTCAAAGTCGAGCCTACCCGATCGCTAATGAGGGTTCCCCTCATTCATCTATTAAGATTTCTGTTGTTTGCAATTTCCTTGATCTCTTCTCCCGCCATTCCTTCCTAATTGTCCGAGCTCATCCACTCCACACCACTGAGCGACGTTCGCTCTCCCTGCACTCTCCCTGCGCTCGTCTTTGTCCTGTTCTCCTTCTCTCACCCCAACCAGTCACGGCAGATGGCCCCGCCCCTCCCTGAGCTTGGTTGTGCCGGAGGTTTCTTCCTGTTAACTGGGAGTTTTTCCTTCCCACTGTCGCTAAAGCGCTTGGCGACGCTTGCCCCTCATAGGGGGTCATACGATTGTTGGGTTTTCCTCTAGACTTCATTGCAAGGTCTCGAGGCATCTGTCACTGTGGCTCGGTGCTGTATAAGTAAGTCGAATCAAAAATCAAATTATTCCGCTGACGTCTTCGACCTTTGTATCGCAGTTATTACTGCTTCTAGGGGATGCCTTCTTTGGGGATCTGCCAGGCCCGGCAGTCATCGCCAGTCCCCTTCGAGGCCTTCCCCAAACCGCACCTCAATTCATGTCCAAGCATTCACCTTTACCTCCTAAAATGCTGTCAAACTTAAAAAGAGGACTTGGGCTCAGCTAGTGAATTGGAGATTATGTATCGGAATTTCAGGAGCGGGACCACGCCTCCAAACACGCTCCTTCCGGTTGTCATCTATATAGGTTCCCCCAGTTCTGCAAGCTGTTCATTCTCGTTTACGTGCCCCATCCTCCCTCCCTCCCTCCATGTTCTCAATTCTTTAACTTCTTCACTACTATTTAGTACATGGGGATCTGCCAGGCCCGGGAGCCGTCGTCAGTCCCCTTCGAAGCCTTCCCCAAATCAATTCATGTCCAACCTTTCACCTTTAACTACTAAAACGCTGTCAAACCTAAAACGAGGACGTTGGCCCAGCTAGTAAAATGATGTTTGAACTCTGCTGATTCGAGTGATTTTCATGGGGGTGGAAAATAGGATTCTGGATTTAACAGGGAGCCAATGAACAGAAGCCGGTATAGGAGCAACATGCTCCTTTTCTGGTCTCCGTCAGTAATCTTGCTAGAACGGATTTTCTTTTCACTCATTTCAAGCCAAAATCTCTTGTATTAAGTGAAAAAAAATCTGCCAATGGAACAAGTGAAAATTCTCTAGTTTCTCTCTAGTTTCAAGATTCACTGTCTTGAAACAAGTTCCTATATCTTTCTCAAATGTTGCTCTGTAGCTGATTGTGTCTTATTTTAAGTGTAATGAGATAATTTTGACTAGAAATAAGACAAATATACTTGGTAAGATTTTGAGTTTTTGTAGTTACGCTTTTTAACACAGTCGTCTATGGGCACATCTGGTGGCCAAAAATATAAAGAGCAGCTTGAATCTACACCTTACAATGAACTGCTTCATGATGACTGCCCACTCCACAGAGCTGAATTGACAGCTTGACAGGCTGGTGGTGCTTTGAACATGTATTTCGGGGGGGTGAAAAAATAATGTTATGTCTATTTTAATAATAAATCATTTTGTTTGTCTGTTTAAACATGTGCCATGGTGTGTTCTACTTTTGCTTGTGACTCCTTAGTGTTTTTTAGTAATAAAAATTAAAAAGTACACTATATATAACAATGTACAACACAATCTTATAGTAGGTTGGTGTAGGACCAGGTGTAGGACTGGAGTCTCTCTCTCTCATTACTATACATCAGCAACTGTTTATTCCACTGCAAACTGTTACACTGCACACCGTTTATTTGCACACTATCAACTTGCACACTGTTTACTTGCACACTTTTATAATTTCTTAAATTTGTTTATTTGCACATTCTATTTTTGTTTTTTAATTTATAATTTTTTTTTACCTCCAATTTTACTGCAAATGTTTACAGTTTTAATCTGCAAATTATTATTAAAATTTCTTGCTATTTTAGTTTTATGATTACTTTTATGTCTATTTTTAGTTTTTTTATGGTCGGGCATTGCACAGCAACAAGCATTTCACTGCATGCATATGATTGTGTATGTGACAAATAAAATTTGAATTTGAATTTGAATTCAACAGGTTTTGCAGGTATTTTGCATAAATGACAGAAGTTACTATGACAGTCATGAATGCTCTGAATCTGAAGATTCAAAAGGTTTTAATTCCAAGAAATGAGTACAAGAAAACAAAGAACTCCATCAAGAAAGCATATCCAGAACTTACTAACCCTCAAAAATCTCCAGTTCAACTTCCCTTCAGTTCAAAAACAGTTCAGTTTAGTTGTATATAGCACAATATCACAAAAACAGCTTCAAAGTGCTTTATATTGTGAGGTAAAGACCTTAAAATAACACAGAGTAAAACAGAGAAAACCCCAACAACCAGACCGCCTGACAACAGTGGGAAGGAAAAAATTCCACATACATGATTTAAAAGGAGAGGCACAGGAAACGTCTGTGCCTTATTGTATTTGGGCTAGCTGATTTGTAATGGTGTAATTAGTAGCTACAGAGCTATGGTTAGGGGATTATAAACACATTAAGAGAATACCTACAATGATCCATCTACAACACAAGGTTAGTCATTAATATGCTTCTGCATGGCTTGTATGAAAAAGTCCTGATCCTCAGCTTCATGTACCCACTGAAGTCGTTGCTAGCCTGATAGTGAGTCTTACCTGAACCATTCATGTATTTGTCTTGCAAACCATGAGCCCGTGAGCTGTAGTTATATCATAAGGTTTGAAAAAACTGAACTTAAAGATGGGCTGCAGATGTGTCAACAAAAAGCTAGAGAGGCTGACAATGACCACTGTTTACTTTTAAGGCTTTGTTATAATAAATGAAACAAGATCCAAAGCATTTGTTAAGAGAGGTGGAAACATAAGATATGTGTCACCAACCCATCATTGTACATGATTCTGAATGAGAGAAACTGTGTTTTGTACTTGTTAGACACCGAATTATAATTAACATGTGATTTTGCTGAAAGTTGGTCATGCTTAATTTCTTAAATATAATCAGGTGGAGTTTAATCAATATAAGGAAAAAGAAAATATATTAATGATTATCTCACTGAGAATCTGGCCTTTGTTCATGTGACACTTGACCTATTGCTAAATCTAGGTGACAATGCATAAACTGAATGATGCACAAAGTGAAGTACCTTCAAATGTGATGGAATGAATAAGTCATAACAAAGTACAACATAAAAAACAAGAAAATGTAATGAAGTGAAGCATTTAAGTCATCTTCAGATCAGGTTGTGCTCAATCTTTTGCCTCACAAAGATCAGAACAAAGTCAACATTAGCTCAGAGTAGGTTCAATAGATTTTTTTTAAACAGGGAGCGTTCCCAATTTCCTGCACTGAAAAAAAAGACTGGTACTTAATAATTGGTGGCTTAAAACATGTTTTTAAGTTGTTTACTCATAAAAATTATGTTCCTCCAATTACTTTTTCCAAAGTATTTAAAATGATTTTTAAGTGTTATGTAATTAATTACAGCAATTACAAAAACAATTATTTAAGTTAATAATTTAAAATATTGAGTTGCTGATTTTCTTCATTATTATCATGATTTTAGCTTTCCCTTATTTTTGTTATTGTAATAGCTTTTAAGAAATGAATTCATTCAACGTTTTTTCTTAGAAAAAAACTTTATTTTTTAACTGTAGGCATTTCAACACTTTATATTTAAAAAGTGAAAATAACCCCCACCCCCCCCCTTCCTTCTCTCCAAGGTATGTGATAAGGCAGCGGATGGCTACTTCTCTGAGTATTTCAGTTGTATTGTGCTATTTAAGAAAAAAAAGATAAAGTATGAGTATAAACTACATGGGTGACAGCCAACAAAGTGCATTTCAAAGCTACCTAAAGTCTAAATAGTTAACATACCTCAAGAAGAATGTCCTTCATCTGCCTGATTCTCACTCCTTTAGCTCCTCCCCTTGATAAAACAACACCCATCAGTTTTGGGGTGCAATGGTCAAATGTAGCCATAAAGGTAGATTCAGGGCTTACAGTGGTTATTTTCTTGAACTCCTCCTTTATCTGTAGACCACACAAACAGAGTAATTAAATCTTACAGACTATTAGCTATATTGCATTGTGATGGACCGAGCAGTGAAGGAAACTTAGGCACAGGTTAAAGTCCAAAAAAATGATTTTTTATTTAACCCCAAAACATAATTGGTTAAATCATGCAAAAAGAATCAAAATCTTGAGTCCATAAAAGAGGTCAAAATAACAGCGCTCTACTCAAAGTTGACAACACCACTGATAACTCAAACAAACTGACCTAACTAACGAGACAAAGGGGAAACTTAAATAGTGGCTGATCAGCCCACAAAAAACACGAGAAGGGGTAAAACACACAAAACCTAACTAAACCAAACATAATGAACTCCAATTCCCCCCCATGGTCCCGAGTTATGGCATGAACCAATTTGCAGTCTTCCTTTAAAGCTCGCTCCGCCCCTTTTCCACCTCTTGGCACCTTAATCAAGGGACTGGAACAGCTGCCACTAAGGTAACTCAGAAAACAAAAGATTAATCATACATAACAGTGTAAACTAAAATGTGCGCACTTATTTTAGAATGCAGTGTTATGTGGATATGTGAATTAATTCTAAACCAAAACCAGTTATTTATTGTCCTGTAAATTAATTCCTATACTTAAAGAAAGACAAATGTGAATGCAGTGTTACTTATAAGCCTCTACACTAACATGGTGGGTATTACCACTGTGTGGCTGTAAGTGCAGCCATCACATGCATTAATGAATGCTCTAATACATTAGTTAAAGAGGATAGATGTGATCTAAGGCTACCCCAAGTTTTGAGGGAACAAAAACAATCTTGGTGAAGACAAGGGAGACATTCCCCACCATAACCATGGTGTAATCTGTAATGTTTCAGCAACCCTGTATTTGTAGAGGTTTCAAGTTTACATTGTTCACTCCCAGCCCATTTTGTAAAAAATGTGTCCCAACTTAACAAAGCACTAATGACCCTAGATTATCACACTATCTATATACTAACTGCTTACATAAAGTCTTAATGTTAAGTAGATTCACGTAGCCTATGCCAGAATGATGCTGTCGGAATCACATTAACAATATTTCACACAACCTGATGTGTTTAAAAAAAGAAATAAAGATAGCTACAGCTCTTAAGATCAAGAACAATACTTACTTTAAGCTGTATCACAATAGTAACCAAAATCACTTACAATGTAATATTATCTATAGGTCATGCAAGTTTTATGAAGACATAAAATAGGTGAGCCAGACAGAAAAAAGAAGCCTCTATGGTTATCCCTCTGACAAAACTATTCAGAGCTTAAAGGCTTCTAATTGTGGTCAAAAGAAAAACAAAATCAGCCTGTGATCGAAATTAGATTGCATTGTGTAGCAAAACTTTAACCATGCTTTTCCTAGCCACAGCAGCACTCTCTAGCTGAAAACTTTTGTCAAATGAAACTTTATAAGTCTTATCCACTCCTGTGCTAAAGTTTAGAATGGCTAGCATTAGCTACACGTGGTACTGTAAAATATTTCCTGAACTGTATGAGCGTAACATCGTACACAAATCCACTACAAGTGACAAGCACAAATGCTTTGCTTTGGTACAACTGCTATTTGTAAATGAAATGTTACTTACCTTGAAATGTCTTTTACATAAGCTTGCAAGTCCACCATGCAACGCACCATCTTAATATGTGAATTTGCCCAGGCAAGTTAAGTGGGTAGAGGAAAGGGAACTTGAAATCAGAAGTTACAGTGGAGAAAAAATAAGTAATCTATTCAATTTCTTTAAGTAATTATAACTTGAATTTTTTTTTGAACCCACTAACATTGGGATTTAATTTCAGATTGCATACAAAATTAATTTAATGTAATTATCAACATTATTAATTCAACACAACCCAAAAAAATTAAATTTGCAACTTGGAAGGTCTATCTTAATCAATAAATTAGAATTTTTATCTTGCAGCCATGGATTTAATCAAGTGGTGGTAGAAGGCCTGATGAATTACTTTTTAGAGTGGGAAACCAGAATACCCAGAGAGAACCTACTGTAGACTAGCTGCATTGTGGATTTGAACCCAGAACCTTCTTAGTGTGAGGTAATAGTGCAAACCGCCACGCCACCAAGTTGTCAATTCAGCCTGAACAAAAATAGGAAAGCTATGATTTCAAGGCTTGATGCAGAATTTTCTTTACATGTTGTCCTTGAGATGTTAAACCACAATTAATAGCAGTAGCAGACACATGGTGTTTGTGTGGTTGTCTGCCTCTTAGAACTCCAGTGATTTTCCTGTGGTTTGAAATCTCATGTGATCGTGTGAATTTTGTCCAGGCAACAAACCACTCTTACTAGATTGTATCATGTCATCTTAAAAAGAACAAATTAAGTTGTTGAATTTCATGCAGATCCTACATGAGTTCATTATGTTCACCATAGAAACATGAAATTGTTTTGTTCAAATAACAAGTGAGACTTTTGTAAATGTAACAACCACCTAATTTCCTTTTTTTGAGTGTGTATTGGGGTGCTCGTACCACAGACCACACATTACAACACATTAAACTGACACCAACTTCAATGAATGCAGTAAGAGCTTGGACCTGGAAGCAAGGGTTTGTACACCATCAATGAAAATGATACAAAACTATAAGTTATTCAACCATAAGTGCAAAGTACAAATAGCTCATTTTAGGTGTTAGTAGGAAGTTGCTAGGCAACATGTCCTAATGCCTGGTATACATAAGAACGTTCAGGATATACCTGTGAACCAGTTTTGGTTGTTCAACGCTTTTTTGTTCAGGAGTAATTTGAAACCAGAGATGTTATGTATTGGATTAATATTCATCTGTGATGCATATTCAGCTTCATCTGTCCATTTTCTCCTGGCATGCTCATTTTTGATTTACCTGTTTGTGTTTTGATATTAATGTCTAAATTGAGAAGTCCTTCTGTGTTCAAAAAAAATAATCTGACTTGACTTAGTTCCTGTTGCTGTACCACTGTCACAGTGCTGGTCAGTCTTCCGTGTGGCATGTACACCCAGGTGCCCTGAGATTCTAAGGAGAGCCATATTTCTAACAAATGAACACTGGCTGCAGGTTTCTATTGGGAAAAAAAAGTCTTACCATTTGTAGCAGGTTAATAATCCTGACCATTTTTTTTTAAACTACTTCCTGCATTTATGGATGTTTCAAAAATAATCTGACTTTCTGGTTGCAGATTTACATGAACATGGGAGAGGTTATTGCTACACACTGTTGGGCAGTGTTGGGGAGTAACGGAATACATGTACCGCCGTTACGTATTTAGAATACAAAATATGAGTAACTGTATTCCGTTACAGTTACCGTTTTAAAAGGGGGTATTCAGAATACAGTTACTTTGTTGAAATAAATGGATTACACGGCGGTACTTTCCTGTTTCATATTGTCGCGGGTCAGGACTGTTTGGGTTTGTTTGACAGCTGTGTTCTGTTGTACCAGGCGGCAGCGTTACGGTTGCCATGGTTACAGGGTGACGCTCTCTCTCTGCGTGTTTCCTGGGTGAGAGAGCGCTTTGTTGTTGTTGTTGTTGTTGTGCTAAGCTAAAAGGCAGAATGCTACAGGCATGGCCCTAAAGAATGTAGCCTCATGGGCAGTGTAGTCCGTGCTGCAGGGAGAATGGACTGACATACACGTTATGTGTCTGTGAGCGAGGGAGGGAGAGAAAGGAAAAGTCCGAGCTGTCACGGAGCAAAAACAGGAGCTGGAAGCATGTAAATATAATAATAACCACTGCAGCCAAGAAGAGTGCCTGACGAGCCCAGCTGTAAGTAAGCTATTAAGACTCAACTGTACACTGTGTTCGTGTTTTCCTCCGGAAAAAATAAGTTCCGTTGGAGCAGCCTTTCAACGCCTCTCTCTGTCTCTGGCAAGCAAAGTTGACCCAGACAACAAAGTAAAGCTAGTTTTCGGCTACCAGCCCGACACGGAACCCACCGTATTAGCCAGAGGTCCCTTTACTACGGTTCGGAGCCGCGGACCTTCAGTAACAGTAATAAATCACAGCAATAGTACATTCACGTAGATGTAAACAGCATGATAATATATTAAGTAATCCAAAGTATTCAGAATACGGAATACGTTACAGAATACATTTTGGGGCATGTATTCAGTATTCTGTAATGGAATACATTTTAAAAGTAACCTTCCCAACACTGACTGTTGGGCATCACTACATATTTGGTGAGACAAGGGAGTGAAAATGCATCCTGCCTCCTGGAATTGCGTTTTCCCCAGTAACCACATGATGGCAGTAGTCCACTGAGTGTTAAATAACTCTGCTCTGCTGCAGCGTTACCTTGACTGTCCTCCAGAGGGATTAGCACAACACAGCAAACACTACATCTCGTGTCCATTGGGAGTACATGGGTTAGAGAAATGACAGAATACAAATATGTTGAGCTCTGTATTTGTATAAAGTGCAGGCTGCACTAAATGTTGCAGATATCGAAATGTATCTATTTGTTTAGATATTAAAGAATATGACATCCATGTGTTGTAACAATTAGTTATATCAAGTTAATCAGATATGCATTGTTTGCATTTCACTGCATTTAAAGCATTGATTTAATGTTTTCAAACATGTGGTGTTCCAGGGAAATTACCCTGGAATCCAGCAATTTTCTAAAATAAATGCCATTAACATATCTTTAATGTGCATTTAGAAGTAGGACTGAGCCTGGACGGCTGCTTTGACAGACAAACAGACAAACCATTCAGCCCAGTTGTTTCTGAATAACACTCAGAAATCTTTTTTAATCTCCTCCAATCCTTCTTGCAGCCATCAACAGCCTCCAGGCAGAGTTGTACTCTCTCTACAGTCTCCTGACATATTAGTCTGCCTCTAACATCAGATTAATGCCCAAATCAATTAGAGCTACAGTAGATGAGTCCCCCCCCCCCCCCATGCGACCCCACCCTGAAGGACTTTTTTGGATAACAATGAAGTTGCCATGCACTTGTTGAATGATTAAAGAGGTGGCCTCAGAATCAAATGACTGCTTGATACTGTCTGGAAGCGAGACAGTGTATACTTAAACATAGACTTGAACTTTCATTACAAAAGCAATGTCATGTTTAGTCATTTTGTCAAGCAAAGCAAATAGGGCCACCCCAAATTTGTATCATGCTATTCAGTTAAGTTCCAAAATAAGTTTTACTTTGCATCACGATAAGTCGTTTAATCTAAGTGACCGTAAAGGAGGTATGTACTGTTCTAGGAAGGTATCTGCAGCAGTGGAAATGGCACCTTTAATCACAGTTAAAAAGCTTTAAGAAAAGGGATCTAATAATACTCACATAATAATAATCCCAATCATAATAACGTTTATGTAGGTTTTACAAGCAAGAATATTAAAAGGATAAAGTCAAACATAAAGCCAAAAATTAAAGCCCAAACAATAAAGATACATTTGAGTTACGATTGAATCAAACAAAGCTGGAGATGTAATTCAAAACACTGACTGGTATCCACTCAGACAAATTGTTCCAAATGTGGAGGTCACCTTTCGATTGTTGCCTGTGGTACAGCCAGTCCTACCTGAGCTTCAAACTGACTCTTACACTGTCAAATTTCTCTCCACAGCTCCATTTTTCATCAACTAGCTGAAATAAAATGTATGTTAAAATCAGTCACATAAAGTATCGTAAGTAATCTGCCTACTCTTCCTTCTTTAAATGCTATGGCTGTCTGTCCACCTCCTCTAGTCCCAGAAGAAATGAGCCTTAGGACTGCGAAGAACAACCAATGCAGCTTGGTCAGGCTCACCGCTCACCTTCTGCGAGGAGGAGGCGGATGGTTGCTGATGAGTGTCTATCCTGTGGTAAGAAGGACATTTTGTTTACTCCTGTCCCTGGCAGGCGTGATCTTTTGCCTGCCAGTAACTGTAGGAATATTGGTAGGCAAGATAAGTAATATTTTCCTACCACGACTTATGTGTTCAGCTAAACTCACTGTAAGCGCTCACACTCACTCTGGTCAAGAACCTATTGACTCCGGAGGAGAACAAAACATGATCGATCATTGGTTAAGGAGCTCAGCATTTCTCTAATCCCCCTGTCAGGATCCCTGCAAGTTTCTACCTTGAGTGGCACCAGGTTCCCAGGAAAAAATAATCTGTTTTTGTTTGATGCACCTAACACTCCCCTGGTCCTTGGGTTCCTTTGGTTAAATACACACAATCCCAACATAGACTTGTTGAAGGGCAGGATATCTGTTTGGAGTTTATGGCCACAAGAATTGGCTATAACTCAGTCCTCCCCTGCTGAGCTGCCTAATCTAACCTGTGTCCCTGACCTTGCGGAAGTATTCAAGGATTTAGCCCTCTCCCTTCAGCCACACAGTCTTTATGACTATGGCATTGACTTTCTGCCTTGGGGCTCTATTACCCATGAGCCGTCTGTACAGCTTGTTGACGCCTGCAAGGGGCTTGATGGAGAAGTACTTTATGAATTCACTCGCAGCGGGGATAATCTGCCCTGCCACGTCCCCTTTTGTTTACCGTGCGTAATGTTTACCATTTAGTAGGTATATGGAAGGGGGCGAATGGAGGACTGCTTTCAACACCTCAGTCATCTTGGTCATTTCGAGTATGTGGGCATGTCATTTGGTCTTTCTAATGCCCCAACTGTGTTTCAGGCCCTTGTGTTCAACATTCTCAGGGATTTAATTAATCATTTTGTGTTTCGGTACCTTGATGATATCCTGTTCTTTAAGTCTGTTTTAGAGCATGAGGTCCACTTCCCCCAAGTCTTGCAGCGTCTCCTGAATAATCACCTTTATATAAGAGGCAAGAAATGAGTTCTATGTTCAGTCTCTTTCCTCGGATAGATCATGGATAAAGGTGAGTTGTGAGCAGATCCTGCCAAGATAAAGGCAGTGGTGTAATGGCTGTAGCCATTGAATGGGGAAAATGACTTTAAAGATTTCTAGGGTTTGCAAACTTTTACTGGCGCTTTAACCGTGACTTCAGACGCATTGAAGTCTTGTTAATAGTGTGACATCCAAATAGAAAACATCAAACCAGAGATGCTTGACTTGTTGGTGTAACTCATATACATATGCCTTAAAGCTCATAAACTGGAGATGAAAAAGCTCTGCAATACCTCATCAGGTCCCCATTTGGCCTGGAAATAGACTTTCCTATGTGTTTATACACCACTAATGCATGTCATTCAATTTCTCCCATTGTTTATGTTTTGTCCTTTCTCCTCTCCTTTGTCTCTTTGTCTGCTCATTCCCCTCACCCCCAACCAGTAGCAGCAGATGGCTCTCTCCCTGGGAATGGTTATATTGGAGGTTTCTTCCTGTTAAAAACGAGATTTTCCTTCCCACTCTTGCCAAGTGCTGCTCTCTGGGGATCATCTGATCGTTGGGTTTTTATTATTTTAGAGTTGTCTGTCCATGCACTACTTCCATTCTGATTACATGTGGCGAGACTCTCAGGCCTCCTCACATGCTGATACCCTGTGACCTGCTTTTATCACTGTGTACATATATGTATGCTTGAGTCTGTGGGATGGAAGGAGAGACACAGAATGGTGGTAATAAGGATGTATCATAGACTGTAATATGTGTTTGGTTTGCAGATGTGTAAGAATGGTGCTGCTTCACATAACACTTCTTTTTCACTGTCCTCTCTGAAAGATGTTGTTTGGTCAAATGACTTAAAACTGATTTAGCCATAAATGCCAATTAATACAGTATCTCATCGAGCATGATGAAATCTTCTTTCTTCTTTCTTAGGGCAAGAGGCAGGGTGCACTGTGCTGCCCCTTTATTTTTCTATTGTCATTAAAAATCTCTTCTTAATAAACATAGTTGTTTCTGAGTCACAAGTTTGTCTTATCTGAACAGTGCACATGTAAGGCACAGAGAGCGCCCACATTTTTAAGAGACTTAAACTGGAATTTGTACCGATTTACTGGTTAGCTTAAGCTACAGATACTTAACTTTTCTTGAAAGACTTTCCTTTATCCTATTGACAAAGTTGTGAGTAACAATTTGTTTAGTTTCTAGCAGGAGAGTATTGCAGTGAAGAAATAACAACTCACAAGCAACACTTGAATCCTTGAATCTTACAGCGAGCAGACATGCGGAGTCTGTGCGTGCTTTTTTTGTGCTTTTTTTCTGTTGTGGTTTGTGGAATTTTATGATGAAATCCATTTATTTAAAGTAAATATTGATTGTTCTGTGATACAGAACAGGCTGTAGATTAGTCCAGTATGAGAATAATTCCTTTGACTGGTTGTCCTATCATTTAATTAAGTTAGTCTCTGCATTAATTTATTTCTCATACTTTGTAATGGCTACAGGTTTCTTGCTGATGTCACCTGTGTGATAAGGAGACTGCATAAACAAATAAGTACATCTAAACTGAAACTGAATTTATTTTCAAAGATAAATGAACAACAAACCCTTGACGCAAAGGTTCTTCTAGATCCACGTCACTTGCAGTGCTCAGTGCTGAAAAAATATTTGCCCTCTTCCTTACAATATTTTCTCTTTTCTTTTTTTTCACATATTTGTCACACTTTTGTCTTCGTGTGTGAAAAAGTCATTGCCATAATCAGATGTTTGGATAACTATTGTTTACCTCTTATTACCTCTTAAAAATAAAATCATTTATAAAGTGCATTGTATATACTTGGCTTATCTTTGACTAATGCTAAACTTTGTTTGATGATCTCACATTGAGTAAATAAAAAAAGCACTTAGATGTATATTACAGGTGCTTGTGTCAATGAGATGTTTTTAAGAAGCAGTCCATTTCTCATTGTTTTAAAAGGTTATGAGTCCAAATTCTCGCAGTAAAAACCTTCAATAATAGAAAACAAATGTTGTAAATTGTTGTATTGTTTGAAAAGTGGTGCACTGAGAATGTTCACTTAAACTTTGTTTATTAGAACGTAGCGAAATCACATTATGGTCTCTGCATTTCTTGATCAAATGCCAAGTCATGGGTTAATATTTTACTCAAACTTTAATCTTCTGTTAAAAACAGATATTTAACCAAACAATTTCATGTCAATATCAGTTTGTATAAATGCTTAACTGCTTTAAAAATATTAAAATCCTCTAACATGTTGCAGAGGACATCGCCCATGTCCCATGAATGATGTTTCAAAAACATCTAAATGTTACATTAAGACAGAAGAATATACTCTGACAGCTTATTGATTTTTATATTTGCAACAAATGATTTTGATTAGGTAATAACTCCAACCAAAATAGATTTCCAAATCGACTAAGCCAGGGAGAGATGAAAGCAGTTGCCTTCAAGCGGGTACTAAAGCAAAGGTTACTGATGGTTGAAGATACTGATCAAGTTGTTAAATTACTGCTCAGTAAATCCCATTAATTTGTTTTAGTCATCCAGATGGATAATCCCCTGTGGGAAGAGATTACAAGGATTAAGCACTGAATCATTGTGCGGCAGGATTAGCTCCACACATTCATCTGCCACAGCTCACTTTCTGGATTTCTTTTTCACCTTCATAATGCTGCTCATTGGCACTGCGGCACCAAGACTAGGGCAACACATGTACCGTTTGACAAGAGACTCAGAGGATGAGTTTGATTAGGCCTGATATAATTTAACTTGAAAAATTATTAAAATTACAATTAAAATTTTAACATTTTTTTAAAGTTCTTAAAAATTATTTTAAGATTTAAGATCATTTTTTAAAATGTAACAATTTTTGAAATGATTTCCTGACAGCTCATACTCACAAAATGGATGAAATCATGTGACGTATAAATGGATCCAGCTGAAAGTGAATCGTCTTAATAAAGAATGATTTCCTGTCATGTCCTAAATCACATCTTTCTTGGAAACTTAAAAGTGTTAGAAAATAAAATTAGAAAACAACAACAACCCCCCTCCACAAATATAACAATAATAATGATGAATAAATAGAGACTTAGCCGTTTATTTATTTTTCATATTTTTAAGACTAAAAATCAGTTTTTAATGCGTTTTTTAATTTAAGCTGACTTAAAGGACGTTTAAATAATAATAAAGAAGTCTGACTCATAATAATCATTTGTAAACGCTAGAAAAGGAGGCGAATCATTTATTAGAGTTTGGTATCTATTTTAGATTCTGTTAGGTTTACGTCACAAGCAGGTGCGCGTTTTTGTTTTTTCTTTTTTGTACACCCACCACTCCTCGCGTACACGTCGTGATCGGTGTGGCTGGTTTTTAATGCACCGTCCAGTCTGCTGCATGCTGCAGACCGAGGGACCGCATGGGAACTTGAACACTTGCTGCGTTCGCGCAGGTCGGCCCGTTCAGAGCCACTCTGCGTTTATCAATGACGTTGCGTGGAGCGCGCGGTCACGGCGCGTTAAAAACCTGCACGGTTCATCATTTGGTTTTCAGCAATGGGAGGGGTGACACACACACACACGCACACACACGCTTTTGTAGTATGTCAGTGCACACACACAGGCACTGTTGTCTTACTGACAAAGTGGTAATCATGGGGTGTCCGAGAGGGAGGACTGTTTTTTCTTTGCTAGTGAGGCACAAGCAAATTCCAGAAGCCGAAGCAAACATCAACATCCTTAAAGGACAAAGTAGAAATTTCGTTTCGATTTCATATCTAGCTGCAGTCAATCCACGCTCGTCACGTGGATTTGCTAAATGAAGAAAGATGAAGTTGTGCTTAGAGAACAGCCGGAATGACTGGCTGCAGGTCTTCGTTTGTTCACACATTTTCACAAACAGACTTCGCGTTAAGGAGCTGTGCGGCTTTCGGCTCAGCAGGCCCACGTTTAGTCCAGAAGCTGAGGGCGCGCGTCCTGCGGACGAATTTAGAGGATGCGCGTGCGGACGTGTCGGGCCCACAGCTTCATCACGCAGACAGCAACACAGTCTGATTTACAACGCGACGTGTTGCATTGAAGGCGATGAGGACGCAAGTGGCCTTCTTCCCACGGCCGCGGCTTTCCATCTCTCCGTCGATGTCCACACACGCAGTGCGCGCGCACGTAGCCTGCCTGCAGAAGGTCCCTTCTGTCCGCAGAACAAAGTGAGTGCTTGCAGTGAATGGCGTGAATAGACGCGCATTTACAGACCGGCGGGCAGTCTTCTTCGGTACACCGGGGTGCGCTCATTTGTCGCGTGTGTCAATGAGGCGCGCGCTCCGGGGCCCACCACTGTGCTTTTATTTGTCAACCAGTCCTCCCAGTCAAACCCGCACTGGCTGGCACAAGTGGCGCATCGACCGCTCTGCTGGTGCACGTATTTACCGCGGCAGCGCTGCCCACTTACTGCTGGATAAATGACACAGCAGCACTCGCGCGCGCACGGTTTCTCCTCATTGTTAGCGCGGGAATAGAAAAACCACCGAAACCTGCCAGAGTTCCATTTCTGAAAAAGCTCACCAAGTACAAGCCAAGCGTGTGTGACCGTCTCCTTGTAGCTCCGTCCAAAAAGGAATACTAAAAGTGACTTTCAGCTGAGGCCATAAATGGAGTGTGACGGAAAAAGGATATCATTATGATTATTATCGCTGTCGTGTGCTTGCCTGCGATACACTGCTTGCCTGTCTGTTTTAATTGAAATTCAGTCAATTGAAACTGACTGTTAAGAAAAAGAAATTGTGACTATAACAACAACAACAACAACAACAACAATAGGTTGTTTGTCTCTCTGTGTTAGACTCGCAACAGACTGGCCACCTGTACAGGGGTTACCGCGCCTTTCGCCCTATGATAGCTGGGCGACAGGCGGGGTAACCCCCCACGACCCTGATAAGGTTAGTGGAAAAAAAACTGATTGATGGGCAATGATAATAATAATAATAATAATATTAATAACGTAAAATTTAGACATCTTTTTGAATACTTCATTGGTGGCGTTACCACAGCGCGTGCACAGTAACCAGTCAGCTCATGAATGTTGGATTGTACCGACTTTTGCTCATCATCTTCTAATACTTTTTTTGTTTTTGTTTTTTTTTTGCTAATTGTGATTTTTTAATTAGACAACGAACAAACAAATGAAGAAATAAAGAACCCTCTCTCTTTAACTGCTTAATTGTGACGGGTTTGAGATGCCAATTTTCGCATTTTATGAAACATGTTGTAGCAAATGGATCGAGTGTTCATGGAACAAGTGCCCCCAAAAAGATTTCATTACACTGTATGAACTCCGGCGCCTTCTTTGTTGTTCACAGGTGACAGCGTGGGGCTGTTCAGCGCGGTCCAGCTGGTGGAGCTCAGTTGAGACGTCAGAGCCAGCTCGGACAGCGGGGACAAGGGGCGTGGTTTGGGGACTATCTCGAGGTGCGCCTCACGGACCGAGCTGTGATTGGTTGGCCCGCCTGGCAAACGGCACGCGACTATGGATGTTGCTATAAAGAACCCTCGCGTGCCTGTTCTTCAGCTAAAAGTTCAGCTAGTGCAGAGCGCGAGCACAGTGTCAAAGGAAAGACGAGTGTGATTGTTTCCGCAGTAACAGCAGGAAGAAGACAAACATGGACGGGGTGCTGGACCCTTTCTCTGGACTAGACTCTTTCTCCTCCCCTCCTTATTTCGATGATGACGAGTTTTTCACCGACCAGTCCTCTCGAGATGGACACTTGGAGACTGATGACTTTCTGGATGACGAAGTGGACTTCCTCTCGGGTCATTTTCAAGACTATTACAGCAAAGACGGCAACGGCAGAGGAGCGCCTCACGATGGAGACTACGACATCGGCAACCTGTCCTTCTCCTCTTCGTCCTCCGTCTTCTCCTACGGCTGCGCAGACAGCACGCCGGAGCTGTCTCCTCGGATGGGCCATCACGGCGGGCCGTTGCTGAAGCGCAGGAGGCGGATGAGGTCTGAGATGGAGATGCAGCAGCTGAGGCAGGCGGCCAACGTCAGGGAGCGGCGGAGGATGCAGTCCATCAATGACGCGTTCGAGGGCCTACGCTCCCACATCCCCACTCTGCCCTACGAGAAGAGACTCTCTAAAGTGGACACTCTGCGGCTGGCCATCGGCTACATCAACTTCCTGGCTGAGCTCGTGCAGTCTGACCTTCCTATTAGAAACTCCAGCAGCGACATGCACGCGCAGCCGAAGAAAGTAATCATCTGCCACAGAGGAACAAGTGAGTGCGCCTCTGTTTTTACCGTGGACGTAATGGAACCAAGCCTGTCTTTATGCGCGTAATAAGAGACTCGTGAACGCATCTAATTTGAATCAGACAATCGTCAGAGTCAGATTTATCGCGTCATGGTGCTAAAAAAGCAAAACAGAACAAAGCCAAAAAAAAGTGGTGCGGAAATTAAAATAAATAAAAATTAAAAAATACATAAATAGTATTTGCGGTGTGTAGAGTGTATGCATCTCCTCCACGATAAAACGGAAAGCAAAGAAGTATGAAAATTGTATTATTTTTTGCTTTTCCCCCTCCAGGGTCCCCGTCGCCAAGCGACCCCGACTACGGCCTGCCTCCGCTGGCCGGTCACTCGCTGTCTTGGTCGGATGAAAAGCAGCTCCGGGAGCAGAACATCATCCGCACCTCAAAGGTCTGGACACCGGAGGACCCCCGAAAGCTGCACAGTAAACCGGGCCTCACAGACATCGAAAACGAGCCTCCCTTCAACCTGGTGGCCTGAACAGCAGCACAAGCCATGCGCCATGGAAATGTGAAGACTGTAAAGTGTATCACAGTATTGTCTGTCAATGTGAAAAGGAGCAGCATGTGAGCTGATTTTACAGTTTTACATACTGGCCTCAGTGCTGTACATAGTTTTATCATGTTGATAATTTTATTTTTGTAATTCAAGCAGCTGGCAATCATGTATTTATTTTGTTTCACAGGTGATAATATATGTTTTAATTTAAATGTACTGTAAGACAAAATGTATTTTTATATCGGTCTACAATGATTTATATTTATATGCTCTCTTCAAATAAAAGAACTCATAAGAAGACTATTGTTATTATCAATATTATTATTGCTGTGTGCGTTAAACATTTCTGTGTTCACAGAAGATGAAAATATTGAATGTAAATGTTTAAATGTATGTAGCGCCAGTCTTACTGAAAACGTCTCAGGTCTGCTGCGCATAAGTGTGAGCTCTGTGAGCTGTGCCTTTGAATGATCACACTAACGATGTGTTTTGTAGAGAGCAGCACAAATGTGTCCGTTCTTGAACTAGTTAGAAATCCAACCAGTGGCAGATTTATTGCTTGTTTGCCTAAACTGTTTATCGTCAGATTTTAAAAATCACCGTGAATTCGGGACTCTCAGATAATAATAACAAATCTGTAAAATACACACATGCGTGTTAATGGATGGGTGAGGGGAGCATCCTCCTTGCCGTGGAATTGCGCAGTGGCCGCTGGAAGCTGACGCACTTTGACCTGAAAGTGTGATTGAGTGAATGAAAGAAGAAAGAAGCGCACTCTAATGCTGTGACATAAATATGCAAATGAATGCTAATGAAGAGCAGTGTACACCCACAGCAGCTGAAGGTGTTTAAAGCGCACGCGGGCGTGCAGTAGTATGGTGGGAAAGTAGTGAATACTCTCTGTGCTGCCAGGTGCTGTCGGGACAGATTTTCCCGTGGTAGCGGCATCCCAGGAACATGTGTCCCCACGGCTTTTTCTGCGGCCGCCCCCTCTGCCGACACGCCGGCGTATATATGAAGCATGAGTGGCCAAAAGCTGCCGCACACAGGCTGAGGAGGACCTGCGGCACCTGCAGCAGAGCAGGTATGCTTGTTTCTTCTTCAGCTGCACAACTCGTCTTTCCTTCGTTTTTCCACTTTTAATGATAGTTACGCTGTTTCTCTCCGCCTCTGTTCCACTTCCTCTGTGCTTCCGACAGCAGCATGTAATCCTGCTGCAGCCATTAGAAAGTCAAATGTTAGAGGGTCAATGCAACTTCATCTCCTTGGCAAGAGCTGCAGGTCCGTTCAGACGTTGTAGTGTCGCGCTCGCGCTTTTTAGTGTCGCAACGCAAAGCGCGTCTCAGCGTCGTTTGGTGCGGTCGGAGCCAGGTTTAAATCCTCCCGGCTATCTTGTCACTCCGACTACAGGCTTGGCGCGGAAAGTTTGATTTCCTTTAGTTCTGCGCAGGCCTGAACTTTCTGAGCCACAGATAGCGATTTGGTTGAGAAAGGATCTGCAGACTGAGCGCAGGCACGCAGCGCGCTCTTACATCCTGCTGCAAATCAAACGAGTGCGAGTCGTCCTAGGTAGAAGCGAGCTGTCTGACAAACCGATTTCTAAGAATAGCACAGAATTCAGAAAATAATCAGATGCTTTCCAGAGTTCCAACATTTAAATCAGTCACAAAAATCAGATTTTCTAAGACGAACAGCCATCAAGCTGCAAAGACGGTTCACTAAAACTTTTGAACGTGTTCATCACTGCTGAGATAGGTCGCCATAAACAACAGATCCATTATTTCTATTGTACGCTAACTCATATTTGGTAGCTCGTTTTCTTTGAATCTGTAAGTGGAATGTTGAAGGTTTGCAGGGCTTCGGTAATTGTAATGAACACAGTCTCTGCTGTAATAGATGACACCATGCTACACAGAGCACTGTGAGCAGTTTTTTGTTTTTGTTTTTGTTCGGTTTTTTTTTTGAGAGAGAGAGAGTTTTCGCCAGGACATTTACGAGTGAGCCGTTACCTCCTGGCTTTGCGTCTGCTGAGATCATGTAATGGCTTCATCCAGCGGACACTTCCACTGTTACGCACGGGTGGCTTTGAATATTTATTTCATGGCACCGAAGGCTGAAAATGAATTAACAATTAATACAGAAGTCTGCTGCCAGTTTATGGCGCTGTTTTAAAAAGACACCAGTGCGGAGGTTTAGTTTACCAGCACCGACCGACACAACAAAGAAGAGAGAGTAATGGGTCGAATACGCTGTATTTTTTCACATCCGGTTTGAGCCCGCGTGTGAGCGCAAAAGAAGAACCACAGATCGGCTTGATCCGCAGATTATCTCGCTCGAGGAATGAAGTCCCAGGACTCATTCTAATACACCGGATTATGAGCTTTTGTGCTTTCAGCATGGCATCAGAGTGCCGGCTGTGAAGCTGAGCTTTTCCACTGGTATAGACTCGCCAAGGTGGCCGATCAGCGCGCAAGGTAAGTCAAAGGTGCTCAGCGGGTGTGTGCTGGCTCGGCTCTGAATGGGGAGATGAGGGAAGGTAGCTGAGATCGTTCTCCGGTGCTTCTTTTCAGACGTGACCTTTCGCTCTAAATGACATCTTTTATGTGGCTTTCTTTGTCACGCTGGCAGAGTCTTGTCTGTGCCGTTTTCTCCGAGGATGCACCTGGTAGCTGAAACTTTGTCTCTTTTGATTTCCTCCTTGCTAGTCCCTGAACAGCAGCTGCTTTAAAACAAGCAAAAAGAGAGGCCCTTGCACTGTTCGAGACGGCGTTGGCACCGTTTTCCACGTCTTTAATGTTCCATCGGCCTTTGTCCACGATACAATATGGCCACTGTAAAGCATGACGTTTTGCAATAATAAAGCACAAGTTCAATGACGTGACACTGGGCTAAAAGCGCAGCGCGGGCCCGACGAGCCAAACACATCCCTGCGTTTGTTTTGTGCACCCGCAGTCAATTAACAGCGAGGCCTGGTCGCCGCGCCTTGATAAGCCAATTAAATTTATGTCTTCTATTTTTTCTAGGGAGAGAAAAGAGCTGCGTTCTCTCCTCGTCCGACGATTTTCTTACCATCACCTGGTGCTTTCCCCACAAGAGAGTGAACTATCACAAGTGGGCCTGAACCATGCGGCTGTCAAAGTCCTGCACCATTGTTTCTTGCTTCGATCACTCATTACCGGGATGTAACAAATCCTCGATTAGCTATGTTTTGTGTCATATTTTCATCCCCCGAGATTAAGCAGATGCTGCGATTGTAAAATCCAAACTGTAGGGCTACTCAAGACTGAAAGAGAGACGGACACTTGGTTGCAAGAGAGGGGAAGAAAAAAAGCTTTGGGCACATCTTCAGAGGAATAAAACATCTAGGAGCCATAAACAGACTTCAACCTGCTCTATTTCAGCCTTTGTGTTGTTTGTGAATAATTAATGTTAATAGGGACAGGTTTGTATACTTTGAATGCAGGACCACAGGTGCGGAATGACAGGATGAATAACCGGCCCTGATTTTTGCCAGAGCTCGAGGGCTCTTGTCCAGGGTCTCCAAGCTGATGGAAAATATTGTCATGTCTTTGATTCGCAGCATTACTTTCACCGAGAACAAAGCCTGGTGATGAAAAGCTTATGTTGGAGTGAAACGGGCGATGACGGTGGCCGCTTCAGAGTCCTGAAAGAAAGAGAAAGGGGCCGAGTCAATGGCAATGCGCGCTTCTGGTTTTGTGCGCAAGTGCTCCATCTAACTCAAATAAAGGAGCCTTTCCAACTTTTAAAGGACCACTTTTTGCCTTTAATAAAGGCTAGACGGCTGTAGCCATTAAGCATATGGTGCTAAGGCGCTGGTCTTTTGTCCCCGTAAAGCCCTTGAGATACTAACTTGTGTTCCTTCCTGGATATTTAACTTCTCAAAAGCTCTAACTTTATGCGCCGGCAACAAGTGGCTCCGGGGCGCACGAACAGCTTTCCCAATTGAGAAAGCAGGGTGGCAAATACAGAAGACCGAGTGGATAAATTATTACCTCTGGACTGTGTTTCTTTGTGGCGGCGCCTGGTGTACATTTAAGGAAAATTATTTTCTATTTTTGACCGCAGAGTGGAGAATTTAAAGGGGTTGAAGTGTTGTTTTGGCGCATGAATATTACTAACAATACATGCAGAGGCTGGAGCTGAAACGAGTGCACATGGAGTAATTTCAACTGTCTTACAGCGCTAGAGTCAAATAAGACGAGTCACACAAAAATGGCACTTTAGCAGCCGCCTGTGATAAACTGTATTTGTCAAACTAGTGCATTAGATGGCGCTGTACAATGACCCGCCAATTTCAGTTAGAAGCTGTAACTAAATAAACCCGAATTGAAAAACCTCGTTGCGAACTCCCCGTTTAACTCACACTTTAGGTATTATCCCTGCAGTTGGTTTCGTCGGGTTCGTGCGTAAAAGCGTACCTTCGCTGTTTGGTTTTATTGCGCAATGGTGCGTTTACTGCTCAGCTAACTCGAACAGCCGAAAACACAATGCTCATGTGAGTCCATGAAAATATTTACGAGAAGCATCTGAATAATAAGCTGTAGCGATCCGGCTGGTGGAGGCAGCTGATATTTATCTCGGTGTGATTTCAGGTGTCTTTCGTAAGACGATGCATCACACAACGTACTTAGAATGCAGTCACCAACGGAAGAGACACAAAAGAGTTTTGAAAGTTACCCTTTGTTTGAATTTTTATGTTCTACAAACTCACGTGTCTAATCTGAAGAAAAGCACGTGTTAATTTTTTTCAAAACCAGCGTAAAAGCGCATTTTGATGGGAGCTGTCGGTATCTCAATATGATACACGCATTTGTTGAAAACGAGACATGTATTTATTAATTTATCACTATTTCACCTCCTGCCCTGGGGGAAATATCAGTTAGTACTCCAAAATGTCAGCTGTGACTAAAACTATCTCGATCTTGTTTGGTTTTATGGGCATTTGTCGTCCAGTCAATATATATATATATATATATATATATATATATATATATATATATGTATATATATATATATCTGCGTGTGTGTGTGCGCGCGCGCGCGTGTGATGGAGCCAGCTGGCCGTCTCTGGCCTCTGAAAACCCCCCTGGTGGACGGAACACGGCGGCCTGACCTCCGCGCCGGAGGACGGGAGATGCGCCTTTGACTGAATTAGCCATAAAGACGTCTTGCTATGATCTTTGTTGCTCCTGAAAGCAGAGTGGATATGAACGGCATTGTGCACAGCTTTTGCGTGCCCCATCATGAAATATTACAGTCTATTCACAAGGAAGCTCCTTTGAAAAGATATGGAAATGAAGCAGACTGGACTGACTTGGAAGCAAATTTCATGGCGACGATGAATCGAAACTTATAAACAGACAAGAAGGCACCAATTTCTTGTATTTTCGGAGAAATCTAAAAGTCTTCCGAATTCAGTTGGGATGCTGGAGGCTGTGTGATGTCTAGAGGAAAAGCTGTAATTGCTCAGCCTACATGAGGTGACAAATGATCGTAAATTATCTTAAACATTTTTTTTCTTAAAAAATCCCCGAATAACTCAACAAAAAAGTGATAAATTACAAATATGCTAATTTCAGTCATGGCCGGTTATACGTGTGCGTCTCCATCTATCTCCTACATTCTGAGCTGCTGATCCCCGTCGCGCGCTAGAGGACACTCAGCCCGTTTAGTCCGAGATTCTTTGTTCGCTTCCAACACTTTCAGCCTCCAGGGAAGGTTTTTTTTCTTTTAGTTTTTATACCCCGGACCCTCCACCCCATCCCTTACTCTGTCAGTTGCCAGGATTCAGAGGTGTAAAAGCATGCATCATTTTTCACCAGCTCTCCGTTTTGATATCGACAAAAGCTGCTGCTATGGAACAGCCTCTCCGCTTGTTCGCTGGCTTGAACTTCACTGATGTCCGACTGCTCTCTTTTCCTCGCCTGAACGCGACGCAGCGGGGATGGATTTGCAAGACAAATGCAGCTGTGTGTGAGAGAGAAAGTCAAGTGGCACAAAAAGGCCGTTTCAGTCAGCCGATGGGATGGAGAAAGTCAGCATTATGCGAACGTCAAATCAATCAAAAACAAAAGCCTGCATGCAGAAAATAATGAGTTTATAGTGCTGAAATGGCAGCTTATTTTTTGGTCGGATTGGAAAGACTGGAGGTAAAGTATTGGTAGTGGTGATAGTTAAAAAAAAAAAAAAAATCAGTTTCATCCACAGCTTGTCAAGTATCATTGCTCATTTCTTTCTGTATCAAAAGGGGAAGCAGTGGGGGTGAAAGTGTAGTACCGGCGATTTTTGAAAGCAGAAGAGGTGAAATAAAGCAACAACACTGTAAATACCCATAACTGAGAGTGTGGGGTAACTAATTGTTTTTAGTCTCTAAATGACTTGCAGAGTATTCAGGGAAAAATAGAAAATTATATGTAAACAGCTAGGTCACAGTTTGTTTGTTTTTTGTAAAAAAAATAAAAATAAAAATAAAAATCCCCCAGTCTTGTGCTGTGCTGCGCTGTGACGTTCACGGAGTACAGAAACCAGACTCAAATCTCAAGGTGTACACTGATGTAATCAGAAGCTGTGGAAATATATACAATGTGTACCGACTGCAATCCAGTGTTTTATTGTCTCGTAATCAATTCCAAGAATCACTGACTCAAACTGCAAAGAGTAATGTGAAAGAAGTTTCTCCAGTTATAAAGGAAAATGAACTGCTGTGCTGTGCAAGTTAAAATGTAGAAATATTAAAGTAAAAGTCCACCAAGAATATGTTTCCGGAACTCTAAGCGATGTGAGGGAATAAAAAACTTTGTCATCATCAGTGGGTTTAAATGTTGTCATCAGACATTTTCTTTTTCGTTTGCCTGCAGTTGAACCCAGCTATGATGTAAGTCAGATCTTCCAGTGGCTGGTGGCCAGTGCCGACTGGGACAGCTTCCAGCCTCAGAGGACTGCGATTAACCCAGGAGCGGTCAAACTCGGCAGGACGCCCTCCACAACCAGCCACAGCTATTTATCCACTTTCCAATGAAACCAATTACTTTTACAGCAAGCCCCAGCGCCAACATTATATGTGTTGTTCTTGCAGACCAAAAGAGTATGGCTTTGAAAAGAGAGCCAGGCATGAAGTAGGAAACCCTCCTGAGCTGCTCCAGCAGGCTGTAAAATATACCTAAAGTCAGTATCCATGGAGACTAGCTGGTGTGTGAGAGCAGCCTGAAGGATACACGTGGATATTATTACTATTGCTATTTACTGTTCTTTGTCTTTTACTTGTTATTGTAGAGTGTTAGTTTTTACACAGTTTCCTCTGGGATTAATACATGATTCCGATTCTGAGTAATAGTGTTGGAGTTGCTACAAATTTCCTTCATGTAGCTACCAGAAGAAATGTTTTTAATGTAAATCTGCTTACACCTTGCTTATATTTATTTATTTGTTTTACAATGTGCTTATTTCAGGACATCACAGCTTTTAACAAATTCTGATATTTTAGCTTCTTTTTTGAAAATTAAATTTCAACAGTTGTAAAAGTCACAGCATGTTAACTTCATAGAACTTTTTCAGTCATTTTCATCTTCTTTTCACTATGAAAATGACCTTGCAGAAACAGAGGGAAATGCAAGCGCAAGGGCTTTTCTACAAAAATTGTATAAGAAAAATCTAGAAAACACATCCAGTTATTGTTTGACACATTAAGGACGCATTACTTCTTCCATTAACATTGAGCTGTGTAAGTGTAAATGTTCATTTTACTACTGCTACTCAAGCAAGTTTCAGTCTGATTTTCACAGATGCAAGATCTCGAGCCAATTAACTTTAATTTATAATTATTATAATTTAATATTAATAAAAATATGATTTTATCATTTTATAATTTTTATTTGTTATGTTAAAAATTTCTTCTCTGTTTTTCAGAGTCAAGTGATTATATGACTCACAAATGCACAGAAAATACTGCAACCAACACTGCAAAGTGCTGACAAACACAGTAAACCAAATAGCTTAAATAATACAAACCAACCACAATGGTTGCCCAGGGTAACATGTTCACATTGCTTTTGGCAACTGACTTGCTCTGAAAAATACCCAAAGATGTTGAGTGCACTGCAGTCTTACAAATGTTAACTTCTGAGAATCTGTGACTAAAGATCATTTCTGCTTTGTTTGGTGCTGATTAGCATTTTCCTTTACTGCTGAACGAAAATCTAATGAAGCTCCATTTAAGGCTTTTGGAGGGCTTTTCTTGACATTAGAATCCACAGGCTAACAGTAAAATGAGGGGGCATATTTTTTGAATTATGTTGACAAGGTTGTTTTTTTTCTGCATCTGTCCAATAAATGTCATGTTAAAGTGTTGTTATTAGGTTACTAGTCGTAAGTAAGGAAAGGACGAGGACAGCAGACTCAGTTAATAAAGCAGTCATATCACTGATCGCTGGCTGGGCTAATTGACAGACACATGAAGAGAAAACTACTAATTGATTATAGGCTTGTCCTATTCTAGCGCAGGAGGTGACTGATGGAAAATGTGAATTGGCCTGAGAGATGCTTTGTGCCTATGTCTACATTTGGATTTCTGTTTCGATGAAAAACTTTCTGCACAGTGCTTTCTGCTTGAAATTTCTACGTTCTTTAAGGCGCAATAAAAAAAGTGGGGGTTTTTATAGTTATTTGTGTGTCTTGACAGTTGTGCTGTCACTTAGCAGAGGGTCTCCAGGCTTTCTAATACAGTCCCACTGAGCTTATATCCAAAAGAAGTATTTACTTTTAACCAAGTGAAGCCTGAACCATGAAATGTTTTTTTGAAACTGGGATGTTTACTGAGCCTTCTGACCAATAAAAAATAAATAAATAAATGAAATATCAGTTTACATATATGAGCATTGATTTGCATAAATTCTGCTACATCTGACTGTATACATCAGGCTTTTCAGGAAAAATTATACTAAGTAGGGGTCCCACAAACCCATGTATCAAACACGATACTCTTGGCTTTACAGGATCAGCTTTTCTATTCTAATCTGGTTTGAATGTAGAGAACAGTGTAACTGCACAGCATGGCCATCACTGCCTGTCTACCTCTGAGCTGAACCAGTGAGGACAATCCCTAAGAAAATGTTAAGGATTATGACATTTAAATTGTGTTTTTGTTTTCTTATAGTTTAAATTATTGTTAACACGCTCATCTTTGCTAGATAGTTCAGGCAGTATCCAATGTCACAGACATTAAACTGATGGCCAAGAAACATTACAGACATTAGCACAATTTTGCCTTTAGTAACATTTTGCTGAGGATGTTCAAACAATACTCATTCAATCACACAATTTTTTACCAGAAACGACCATGATTTACATTTCAGGAACGTCTCGCACATTTAACAAACTTTTCTGTAAACACTTTTTAATTCTTTTTTTCTATTAAATTATTGCAATTCATAAAGATTTCAGGTACATATTTGCTTTGTTTACACTGGACTGTTATCTCTCTTGAAGAATTTGGCATGCTATGACCCACAGAGCACTACACCCGAGCATATATGCAATGGTCTTAGTTACCATGAAACAATGTACCATGTAGAGTTGTATTTGCAGTTCTGGGGACCTTCACTACTTATAGAAATGAGAAATGTGTGTTTTACTAGGCTTGTTTCCAAATCTTTCAGTCAGTCAGCTAGTGCAGGGCTGTGAGCGAACATGGAATTTTCCTCTTGATGTCACTCCTTATCTTAAACCTCACGCTCCAAAAATCAGAGTTCATCCATTCCAAAATTCTTTGGTGTGCCAAAAAACGATGATACATGGCCTCCTAATGGAAAACATTCTTAAGCTAAAGGCAACTCATCATCACCACATCACCATCATCTTCTCTCAGCTTTACCAAGCAAAGCAAAGCAAATTGATTTCACCATCATCTAGAGTAACAAGCACTGTGCTGTTCAACAGACCCAAGGCTCCCACTGTGTCCTTAAACTATTCATTGAGCTTTCATTGACTTCCGGGTTGATTAACATTGTTTTTCCACTCCAGTTGAGCTGAAAACATCTATTGCAATGAATGAGTAAAAGTGCCTTCTGCTGTACTCGTAGCAAACAGCCAGTTCTTTGATGTCTGACTGAAAGAACTGGTCTAACTTCCCAACTTGTGCAACATAAAATATCTCTTCTTCACATAATTTGCATTCTTGTGTTTCTCCATTTTACTTCTTCGATGTCACATCATCTATTTTGGTGTATGTATCGCAAAGTTAATCTCTATAGATCCACTTTTAATTCCACCACATTTGTGATTTTTGAAATGTAGGTCAAATTGTTTTTTGCTGTTCTAAGAAAACAATGTTTATATATAGAAAATGGCCTTGTTTTTGCAGCACAGAGCAGCTTCTAGTGACTGCCCTGTACATTTATTGTGCAGCATTATTCTTCATACAAAACTTTTTAGTGAATGCCCCATCAGTGCTCATCTTACAGCTCTAAGACCACGCTGTTCCATGTCACCACAATTCATTTTACTTAAAAAAAAAAAACAAAAAAAAAACATTGGTCCAACCCCATCACAAGTGATTTTTTTGTTATCTATCAAAGCGAATGTTGGGTTCAACCCATGGGAGGGGCAACATGACATTTCCACGGAGGCGTCTAAACAGGTCAGCCTAGGAAACCATATAGTCCAAAGCAGTGGGAGGAGGACACTTTGAACCAACACCGTGTAACTGAATCTAAACCATTGGTTAAACCCTTTCAGCAGTGCAGGAACAGGGAGAGACTTAACAATGCAATACCATTCATGGGCTAACACAGCCCCAGTAGAATGACCAGGGAGGGGTTTTAATCAGGCAGAAAGGCTCTTAGTGAGCCGGCCAGTTCGTCAGTCAGTCAGTCAGTGAGTCAGACTACACAGGCTCTTGCTCCCAGATCTACACACCTACATTTATCCCTCTGTGTTTGTTTTGGATTGTGTGATACTTGAATCTGTCATTCTTTCAGAGAGCTCGAAGAATAAAAAAAATGTATAGGCGCTTCAGAGATGTGATAAAGTGAAAGGAGATGGAGAAAGGGGAACTGAGAGCCAGTCTGCCCTCAGCTTGACCTGCAGCTTTCAGGGGGCTTGAACACATCAGAAATCCTATTGTGGGTGGTGATTAATTGAGAGTGATAACTTACCATGAACAGAGATTGTTATGGGCTTTAATGCGGTAGGCCTGGCTTTTTAAACGCTGCTTTCACATAGCTTTGTAGTCCAGCATATGGGCCCAGACGTATTCACTGACAAAAGACGAATGGAAATTTATCACGCTTGTATGTCCTGCTAACAACGTGTTCTCTCTTTTTATTTAAATCCTGATTCTCTTTAAGCCTTACTTGCTTTTAAACTGAAAATCCTGATGGGAAAACACATTCATATGGCAGTGATAACATATATTGGTTTCAACTATGGTAAAATGTAGGATACTTTGTTCAAGATTTATTAATATGTTACAAAGTTTTCCTTTAACTGCTCTGCTAATAAAATGTCATACATGAAAAAAAAAAACCCATCTCAGGTTTGAAGTGCGCTCAACCTGCTTCTGTAGTCAGATCAATAGTCAAAAAAAAAACCTACTGATTTTTCGTGTTTCCACTTCAGTTTGAGTTACTTGAGCTTGAACTAGATTATCAAAAACATTTTTCAATTTAATTTTATTTATATAGCACCAAACCACAACAATGGTCATCACAAGGTGCTTTATATTGTAAGGCGGAAGCCCTAAAACCTTATAAAGAAAACCCTAACAATCAAATGAGCCCTTTTGAGCAAGCAAAAAAACCCCAAACTTTTTAACAGGAAGAAACCGCAGAAACTGGTAAAACCAGGCTCAAAGAGATAAGCTGAAGGCTTTTCAGGGAGTAATACATTTATAAATCCATGTTAGCTTGTCAGCACTACTCTGAGACAGGGTGTGTCTAATTTTTTGAGAAAATGCCCAAATGGAATATATGAGAACTTCTTATATATGCTCAATCGAGCATGAACATTGTCACAAATTATTTTTTGTGACTAAGAATTTGATTTTTATAGTCTTTTATAGTATTGTGAAATTCAACTAGAAACCATTGAGAAGTTATCACTAGTTATCTTTAGCAATGTTAAGTTTTTATTACTGTGTGCTCAAATATCCGACTTTACGTGACAGTTTTCAAATTTTTTTATACATTTCCTCCCCAGCACTAGCTTTTTTAATTAATGTATATGTCCCAAGTTACAGATCCTGAATAACTGTGATGTTAACAAAGGCTCGAGCTTTTAATTTTAGTAAATAGGTTTTGAGACATTCATATTCAAACGTTGCTACAGATTTTATTGTGTGGGGAAAAAATGTCCTGAAAGTGAGTGGACAGATCATTTTTCAGAAAACTATTATATTTGAAAAGTCTTTGCTATATCAAGCTAAAATTTCACAGCAATCACAACAAGGTGGTCAAGAGGAAGAAGGCCTGTGAACGACCTTTACCTCTTTTAAGTGTTACTGTGTTAACCTTACCATTTTCAGCACTTGGCATGTTTTTATTCATTTTACATTGTAATTGTTTGCCACATGTAAATCAAAACTTTTAAACATAATTTAGTGATGCTGGCAATTGAGTGGTTTGAACAACTTGTTCAAAGATGCATTTCTTAAGCAGTCTGAGTCTTTCATTTTACAATTTGGCATAAAAGGCACTTTTTCTGCTGTGCCCCTCTGTCCAAACTGATGACTACATGCAAAAATAGAAATCAATTTTGGCTTAAACAAGATTGTCATAAGATAAAAAAAGCCTCAAAATAAAGTTGTAATCATTCAGCAGTGAAGTGCTGTGTCTTAGCTGTTTCACTGGAGTACCACCACTGTAGATTTGATTACATTTAATTTAATTTGATTTATATAGCGCCTATTCACAACACCTGTTGCCTCAAGGTGCTTTATTATTGTAAGTTAAAGACCTTACAATAATAGAGAGGAACCCTAACAATACAAAAAAACCCAAACACCTATGGCGACAGTGGGAAGGAAAACCTCCCTTTTAACAGGAAGAAACCTCCTGCAGAACCAGGCTCAGGGAGGGGCGGGGCCATCCGCTGCGACCGGTTGGGAATGAGGGGAAAAGAAGACAGAAGAGAGACAGGACAGAAAACACAATGGAAAAAAAGCCAGAGTTTAATAACTGATTGACTGATTAATTAAATACAGTATGCGGTGTATAAATGCTCTTGGAATGAAAAATGGAAAGCCCCCCGAGCAGTTTAGGCTTATTGCAGTGTAACTAAGGAATTGTCACTCGTGCTGCTGGGTCAACTCGTAGATTTTCAGGGAGTGTTTGGAGCAACCTGATAATAATGAATTACAACAGTCGAGCCTAGAAGAAGTAAATGTTTGAACTAGTTTTTGGTCATCACTCTGAGACAGCAAATAACGTTGCTCAAAGTCCTGCTGGTGGCCAAGGTGATGCCAACACATGTTATTAGATACAATTTTTTACGAGTTTTGATTACAACAACATCAGCTTTACCTGAATTTAGAAGTAGGAAATTAGAGGACATCCAGGCCTATATGTCTTTTCCACATGCCTGTACTTGTACTACAGTGATATCAGCTGTGGCTCAGACCAAAGTCCTGTCAGGGATTAAACAGACTGAATGATAGAAGGACAGGAAGACAAGCAGCAGCAGAGTAAAGTGGACCTTTTTTTTGGAAACATACATACAATGTTTGAATGTTTATTCTTGGCTTTTCAGCAGTGTCAGGACCTCGGGGTCTTGTCTGCTGGCTCTTATCTATTCCAGCTCAATTACTGATGTGTCAGCAGTGATCTATGAGCTGAGAAGGGAGGGGGAAGGAAAGATTGAGACCTGGCTGGAGGTGGCCTAGGACCACATGGTTGGGTCATTGTGGGTGTGTGTGACTCCCTGCGTATATGGACTGGGGTAATGAGAGGTGACCTAAAACTGGTGGTAGAGGTGGTGTGTATGTGGAGGGGGTGGGTGAAGTTGTGGGCAGCAAGCCCAGTGGGTCACATCTTTTAGGTCATTAAAAGCTGGAGGCCAGTTGCTTTCTCAATGGTGATTGCCCTCTAGCATGCTCCTCTTGACTTCGACTTGACTGCAGCCCTGGGTACAAAGTAGAGCAAACATGCAGAGTCACACAGCTTTGTTCACAGGCAGAACCAATACAGTGATAGATGGCTTGCTATATGTTGAGCTAGAGGCAGTTTATTTTTTCAGTGTCTGTGGTTGCGCCTAAATCAAGGGTTAGTGCAAAACATTTTCATACTTACACTAAAAACACAGAAAATAAGAGGTAGCAAGTGAAGGTAGAGGCAAGGATGGAAACTAAAGGAGGAAGAATGTTGGACAGAGTTCAGGGAGTCAAGTCAAGTCATCTTTATTTATATAGCACATTTAAAAGACATCAAGTGTTGGCCAAAGTGCTGAACAGAAGGATAATATAATAAAAAGAATTAAAATAGATAAGATGAAAACATTATAGAAAAAATTATAGAAAACATTGTAAGGCATCCATATATGTTTGTAAAAAATATGTGTGCATGCAAATATACACATACATATACAAAAATGTACACATTCACACATACGTGAACATAAAATACATGTATACGTATACACATGCAAACATCATCCAATGAGATAAAAGACCAGAATAGCTAAAACAGAATAAAAGAGGTGTCAGAGAGATCCAAAGCCTTGGAAAACAGGTGGGTCTTCAGATTCGATTTGAAGAGTTCCAAGGATGAAGAGGATTTTATAAAAGGGGGAAGACTGTTCCAGAGTCTCGGGGTGGCAATGGAGAAAGCCCTGTCACCTCTAGATTTGAACTGGGAGCATGGAACTAATAAAAGCATCTGACTGGAGAAGTGCAGAGTTCGAGTGGGTAAGTGCAGGCTAAGGAGATCTGAAATGTAACCTGGAGCCAAACCATGGAGAGCTTTAAAAACAAATAATAAAACCTTAAAATCAATTCTATATTTAACTGGCAGCCAATGTAGAGATGCGAGTATCGGAGTAATACTCTCTCTCTTTCTGGTACCCGTCAGGAGACTTGCGGCTGCATTTTGAAGAAGTTGCACGTGGGACAGGCTTGAGTGACAGATGCCTAAATAGAGAGTTACAGTAGTCAAAACGTGATGATATGAAGGCATGGATAACAGTTTCCAGGTCTTTAGATGACAGGATATTTTTGAGTTTAGAAATGCTCCTGAGTTGGAAAAAACTGCCACGAACCACTGAATTTATTTGTTTGTCCAGCTTGAGGGTAGAATCAAAAATGAAACCAAAATGTTTTACATGGGGATGTACATTAGCTGATAATGGGCCCAAGTCGTTTCTTATAAGACTAACAGAGTCCTGCTTACCGAAAATTATAATGTCTGTTTTGTTGTGATTTAGTTTGAGAAAGAGACATCCAGCAATGTATGTCGCTAAGACAATCTGAGACTTTCTGCAGTGTACTATCAGCACGTGGTTTTAGAGAGAGGTAGAACTGTGTATCATCTGCATAAGAGTGATAGGAAATCTGGTGTTTCTTAAAAATGGAGCCTAATGGGAGCATGTATAAGGAGAATAAGATAGGACCCAGAATAGAGCCCTGAGGTATTCCACAAGTGAGCGTAGCTGAGGAAGAGTATTTGTTACCCAGCATCACAGAGTATGATCTGCTCTCCAGGTAAGAGACAAACCATTTGAGAGCAGAGCCTTGAATGCCAACACGTGTTTAGACGCTTTAATAGGATTGTGTGAACAACTTCAGTAGAGCAGACTCTGTGCTGTAGAATGAGAGAGATGAGATGAGATAGCCTTTATTTGTCAGTTGCAGTTCTTTTGCCCACAACCGAGGAAGGATCTGAAACCAGACTGATATTTATCCAGAATGCTATGTGTGTCTAAGAATGAGGATAATTGGTGGAGGACAACTTTCTCGAGAACCGTAGACAAAAATGGCAGCTTAGAGATTGGTCTAAAATTGCCAAGAACTGACGGGTCCAAACCAGGTTTTTTTAGAAGTGGCTGTCTTCACCACATCTCTGAGAAATGGCGTAGGTAACATATCCAAGGGGTATCTAGCTGGTTTCATGTGCATTATTATATCAGTAAGATAGGATAATGAAACTGGTTTAAATTCGGAGAAAAAAGAATGAACATGCAGGTGGTTCAGAAGGGTCTTTGGATAGGAGCGGGATATGTGCTCTGATATTATCAATTTTTTCAGTAAAGAACTTTTGAAAATCCTCAGACGTGTGTGAGGCAGTCTCAGATATGGCTGAAGTGGTGGGATGCAGGACAGAGTTGATTGTGTTGAATAGAACTTTAGGATTACCAGAATTCTTAGTAATGATCTTAGAGAAATAATTTGCTCTTTCTACCTTGATGGTGCGCTGATAGTTAGTTAAACAATCTCTAAACACTTGGTAAGAAATGTGGAGCTTATCTTTCTTCCATTTTCGTTCTGCATTCCTGTCTGACGGCATGAGTGACCTTATTTAGCCAAGGCTGAGTTTTAAATTTTTGCCGTCTACATTTTAGAGGAGCAATTGAGTCCATTATGTTGGTACAAGCACAATTAAAACATGCAAGTAACTCATCAGGATTATTGCTATGAGGAGAACTTTCATCAAAGGTGGCTAAAGGAGATGCAGCGAAGGCAGCTGAGAATTGGGGAGCAGTTTCAGGTGTTATAGGGCATATAAGAGAGGGAGCCTGGGTTTGTTTAGAGGCTGAGTGGGAAATGAGAATATTAAACAAAATGAAATTATGATCAGGGAGGAGTTGAGACAGGCTGAAGATGGTCGGGAAGGATTAGCAGATGACTGGGAAAGTACAGCTGAAGTAGGGAGTGGAACTGACAAAAAGGTGTTTGGTGTGTTGTCTAGACCAGGGGTGTCAAACTTGTGGCCCGTGATACAGTTATATCCAACTGTGAGATAATTTCACATTTCAATTATTAATGGAGCCAATTTTTCAGCCCTGCTGAGAATCTATGGAGGGATGGGCACACCAAGCGGCCAATCACACGATAAAGATGGACTGGAATTATTCCATTATGTGAAAGAAGGAAAGGGGGGGGGGGGGGGGGGGGGGGATGCTCAAAAGACAGCAAGTAGGGCCAGGTACACAGAGAGATGAGCAAGCCCAATTTAAATGCAAGCCTTCTGGGAAAAAGTGAAAAAATGATTGAAGAAGTAAAACGATATTACAGACTGCAAAGCTGAGTGCAGAATTTATAAAATTAGGAGATGACTAAAGTGATACCCGTTTTTATTTTCAGCCATTTTCCACCGTGGAGGACAAAAGGTTTCAAACTTGTTCAGGGTATAAACCTCGTGTTTATTCTCCCTAGTAGTGGTAAATGCATAAAAACAATGCTTTTATGAAAACACTGAATAAAGAATTTTTTTTTTTGAAAAAGGCTAAGTTGTACATCAGTATTGAATATTACATAAAATAAACTATATATAATGACAGAGATGCAGAAATGTCTGCATGTACCAGAGAACCACGGCTCAGTGTCTGAGTGTCTAAATGAGTCTCACAGGCCTGAATGTGTGTTTGAAGCCATTTATAATTGTTAACTTGTTTGATCTGCTGCTCACCGCAAATAAGCACAAGCAGAAACTTTAGACTTTTAACTGTATTTTCACAAGTTTTACAGCTTTTCCTACTGATAAAAACCTCCCCTACGGCCATTCATAAGCCATAAACAATGAAATGGCAGAAAAGTTTCTGTTTTTCAGTTTCTGCTACAGAAATCATGTATAAAAACTGTTAAAATGTAACTTCTTTACACTGACAGAAAGAGGAATTAAGATCACAGTGGGCTGTATGTGGCCTGTAATGTAAAATAAGTTTGACACCCCTACTCTAGACAGAGGAAGGATGACAAGGAGATTTGGTGGTGGAACGAGGAAGTAGAGAATATTCCAGTGATGACACTGGCAGAGAAAATGTGGGATCGCTGAATAAAGGAGACAGGAATACTGGAAGGCTAGGTGTATGAAAATGAGTGAGCAAACGAAAAGGCTTATAGTGAGTTGTAGGTAAGGCTGGACACTAAGCAAGGAGAAACTGACTTTTATTGACTTGTATATGAGTAGGCAGAGAAAATGAGCTGGAAGAGATGCGCCGCAGATCTGCTGAGAAGATGGAAGGTGTACTTTAAGGACCGGATGAATGTAGAACATTAGAGTGCTGCCAGGCAGGAGGAGAAGAGGAAGACCTTAGAGAAGATTAATGGATGAAGTGAAGGAGGACATGCTGAGGGTTGGTGTGAGGTGGAGGCACAAGATGCGCTGTGGCAACCCCTAACGGGAGCAGCGGGGAAAAAGAGAAAAGCCTTTTGAAAAGCATGTTTTTTCAGACATTGATATCTGAGAAATACTTCAACATGAATATCCCCAAAGCAGTTCAATTTGATTCAGTTTTATTTAAATAGCACCAAATGACAACAACACTTGCCTCAAGGTACCTTTTATTGTAAGTTAACACACTACAATCACTGGATCAGGATCTGTAATGTGGGACAGATGATCAAAAACATTTTTCACAAATGAGTATTGGTTCAATAAATACATCAAAAAAATCAACCTGTCATCTAAAGTTGAGTACAGACTTTATGGGGTGGCTTATCTGCTAATGGGAAGGTTGGTGGTCCGCTCAAGTCTGCATGCCAAATATCCCTGGGCAAGATACTAACCCAAAGTTGCAATGAAATGTGAGTAAATGTTAGATGGAAAGCACTAATGTTTGTGTGAATAAGGCAAATTGTGTAAAGGGCTTTGAGTACTCGGGGAGAGAAGAAAAGCGTTGTATAAGAACCAGTCCATTAACCATTTACTAATGATTAATAATGCAAGAGGCAATCAGTGACAATGCCTAAATGATATACACTTGTGTTTCACAATAACAAATAAGATAACTTTTTGCCCAAAAAAATGTGTCAAGTTGTAAAAATTTTATCAAATTTTTTTTTTATCCCCCCAAATTTTTAAAGCAACCATTATGTATGTCCAAAATTTAAACCACAGCATTTTCAAGTGAATCAGAGGTGGTTGCACACAAAAGGGTTGAAAATGTAGATGATTTGAGATGGAGTAAACCTATATATGCTATGTCGTAATGAATTGCTCCACAACACTGCACAGGAAAAATGATTCCCCCTGGCTTCCTCTGGGGCTGTCTCTTCACACAGGATCCTCTTGTTGACATTTTTAAGAGTCTTGATAACAGATAATAATCTAATCTGCTCCAATTAATCAGGCTTCTGTGCATTGGATAGCTAGGTTTAAGGTGTTAACTTCCATATTGACCAGGGGGGGCTTAAACATTTATCTGCCTGAGTCATGTAAGCTAACTCATTAAGCCCACAAACCAATTATCGCTAAGTCAATATCAGGTGTGCAGATTATTGCAGTTAACTAAGTTAACAAGTCAGTGTGAGTATCAGGAGGATATACTGTGATGAACTTTGCTTGTTTCTCAGTTCACAAGCCCAAGAAAAGCAGAAACAAACAGAAATGAAATACACTGCTCAAAAATTATAGCAAAATGTTTAAAATTCTGGGATAGTGATCTGGTCATGAGGACTGGAGTTTGACACCCCTGGGCTAGGGCCACTGTCACTAATTGTAGCATAAGGTGATACTTGGACCCTACAGAGGTTGCACAGATAGTTCAACTCCCCGGGGATGTCACAGTAATACATGCCATTGTCACAAGGTTTGATGTGTCTCGAGAACATGGAAGAGATTCCAGGAGAAAACCAGTAATACCAGGAGAGCCAGACAAGGCCGTAGAAAGTCCTCATTTTTGCAAAGGAGGAATAGGATCAGCACTGCCAGAGCAACAGAATGACCTCCAGGAGGCCACTGGTGTGACTGTCTCTTGATGCATTCTCAATAATCCAGGTAAGGAAATCCCAAAAAGTTGATTCTGTTCATCTGGATGCAACGTTTTCAGTGGGAGAAACATTTAGCCGCTCATCTGCATGACTATTTCAGTCTCAGCAGAGTGCAGGTTTCCCCAACCGTATAAACATACTTTATCTGCCAGGAGCTGGTGTTTTGCCCCTCTGGTATTTCTGTCAGTTTCTTTCTGGGCCCTGCTCATGTATGGTGTCATGTCCCTGTTCATCTGAGCTGCTACACTGATATAGATATAGAGATATGACACTAAATATTTTAATAATAATAACCTTTTTACAACAGTCTAATCAAACCTCCAACTCAGAAAAAAACAGCAACTATATCAAATATGACACAACAAACATAGCAGCAATGACGCATCCAATGTGGTATGCTTAGTGTTAAAAACTGTCTGTGGCCAGAGCAGTCTAAAGTCTGAGCTCACAGTAATTGTATGAACATTCCTTTAAAAATAAAATACAACAACTTTGGAATATTTCACACCAGTATACAGGAAATAAGGAACTGTTTAATGTTGTGGTTGGAGAACCTTACACTGGGACCAGAGTGGAAAGTGTCCACAAAAAGAGAACATGATTTCAGTGTTTCTCCTTCTGAATGACTGCAGAGAAATCCAGGTAAGGGCAGAAGAAATAATCTCAATGCAAACATGTTTTGTGTGGCTGCATGCAGTTAGTGTTAATGCATTTTTCTGTGTGGCCAAGAAGACAAATGAAAGCTTAAGTGAATCAGTGTGGTGCCGGTAGTATGAATATTCATTGGCTGAGTGAAAAGCTGGATGAGATGAGTAGGGCTTAATGGAACCTGCACCTGGCAAACCTTAATCTGTTTATATCAAAATGTCCTGCAGTGAAAAGAAAGTGAAAGAAACCTGTTTAAATAGACGTGTGGACATCCCAGCTGTCATAGGGCGAGAGGCAGGGTCCACCCTGGACAGGTCGCCAGTCTGTCGCAGGGCTAACACACAGGGACAGACAACCATTCACGCTCACATTCACTCCCGCATTCACACCTATGGGCAATTTGGATTTTTCCATTAACCTATCCCCACAAAGTGCATGTTTTTGGACTGTGGGAGGAAGCCGGAGTACCCGGAGGGAACCCACGCAAACACGGGGAGAACATGCAAACTCCACACAGAAAGACCCTGCTGAACTCATGACCTTCTTGCTGTGCGGCAACAGTGCTAACCACCGTATATATGTATATACATACACGTACACATGCACATATGCACACATACATATACAAGGGTGTATAAACCAACCGTAAATAACCAATCTAAATCTTATATACATAAAATACAGGATGACAGAAGTGAATAAATACCACAGAATGTACATAAGGTGCAGTTGCAGTCTAGCAGTGTGAAGCAGTGTGATAGTTCAACTGTTTAGGAGGGAGATGGCGAGGGGCAAGAAACTGTTCCTATGTCGGGTGGTCCTGGTCTGCAGCCTTCTGTACCGTCTGCCAGAGGGCAGCAGGTCAAAAAGTCTGTCTCCAGGGTGTGAGGGGTCTGTGATGGTTTTCCCCACCTGTTTCCTGGTTCTTGAGAGGTACAGGTCCTGGATGGAGGGCAGGGGGGCACTGATGATCTTTTCTGCTGCCCGTACAGTCCGCTGCAGTCTGCTCCTGTCCTGTTTAGTGGCTGCACCATACCAGACTGTGATGGAGGAGCACAGGACAGACTCAATGACCGCAGTGTAGAACTGGATCAGCAGCTCCTGTGGAATACTGTACTTCCCCAGTTGTCTCAGGAAGTACCTCTTTTTGAGGATGGAGGAGATGTTGGTCTCCCACTTCAGGTCCTGGGAGATGGTGGTACCCAGGAACTTGAAGATCTCCACAGTCGATACTGGGCTGCCTGATATGGTAAGGGGGGGCAGAGTTGAGGGATGTCTGCTGAAGTCCACTGTCATCTCTACAGTCTTAAGCGTGTTCAGCTCCAGATTGTGCTGACTGCACCAGAGTACCAGCCGCTCAACTTCCTGCTGGTATGCAGACTCATCACCATCCTGAATGAGGCCAATGATGGTGATGTCATCTGCAAACTTTTAATAGCCGAGTTCTTGGAGGTGCAGTCATTGGTGTAGAGGGAGAACAATAGTGGTGAGAGGACACATCCTTGAGGGGTACCAATACTGAGGGACCGAGTTTCAGAGGTGATCTCCCCCTGCCTCACTTGCTGCTTCCTGTCTGTCAAGAAGCTGGTGATCCACTGACAGGTAGCTGGTGACACGCTGAGCTGGGAGAGTTTGGAGGAGAAAAGTTGGTGTTAAAAGCTGAACTAAGTAAGTAAGTCCACAAACAGGACCCTGGTACAAGTTCCCGGGTGGTCAAGATGTTGCAGGATGTAGTGCAGTCCCATGTTCACTGCATCATCCATTGACCTGTTTGCCCGTTTATTAATTATTGGTCATGATTAAGCTTACCCAACACTATCCTTCAGTGTGGCTTGTGACACCTTCATTCCACATAGTCCATTCTCTATCCAATATGAGGCGGCTACATTAGGATACGACCACCGGGGGTGTGGGTGTCCACGCTGTCAGTCTCAATACTGTCTAGTCCAATCATCGCCTCTGTATAGCCCCCCCCCCCCCCCCCCCTTGTTTAAATCTGTGCTCTTTATCATTCTCCCTTTCAGACTCCCACAGACAGACACCTCAGTCCAAGCTCCATCTAAGCCTCGGTCTTCATCTTCACCACCACCACTGTCTAGACTTCTGGAGGGGCCAAGCCTAAATCCTATCAATAATGGTATTCCGTTCTGCCACAATGGGTCATCGAGGTCTAATTGCAAAATAAATAAATTTCTGTCTCGGATAAATCATGTTCAAATTCTTCCAAATGATCTTATTGAGCTGATGGCAGCAGTTTCTAACAAGATGGAAGCATTTGATGCACGCACCGCTAAAAGCAGCCATAAGTGACTGAGACCAGGGGACAGCTTTGTATAAACAGCCTAAAAACAAAAACTCCTTACTTTGCTGCAGCTACTGCACTGATTATAATGACAACCCACTGGAGTGGAAACATCTAACAAGTCAATTTGTAGAAATGTGCCTATGTGCAGATTGACAAATAGGCAGGACGCAGCTTTGCCCTTGTCTGATTCTGTCAACACTGATATTGGCCTGTACCTCATAAGAGAATTTTCCAAAACTTTTTGTGGGGAAAAACCCTCCAAATGGCATGTCTCCATGGACATTTACCTTTTTCAGTTTGAGTGGTTCCAAACTCTTGTTACCCTTGAAGTGTAAATTTATTCATCATAACCTTTAAGTATTTAGTCATTCAAAAGTCAAACAGTGCAAACATGATTTTGAATAAAGCCTAATGATCCCTGATTATTTAACTTAAATGAATACATCACATCTGACCATGTAAAGACGTCATTCACAACATGTTCGGTCTACGTCCTGATTAGGGAGGCGTTACCCTGTATGTTCTTTAAATCTATTGTGTTTTCTGCCCTTCTTAGCCTCCACCCATAGAACAGCAGCATTTGTGTTTTTTAATGCTTGCTGTGCTTTTAGCTACAGCTTCTACAAAGAGCCTAGGTTGACCTGGCTAGTGCTGTCCTTTCTGATGCCCCATGGGCCTGTATTATCAATGGGCTTGCTGCCCTTTCTTCTGAACCTTCAGCCAGTATTGTGAATGGGGTGTGGTGGCTGATTTAAAGCTTGTGGTCAGAAGAGTAGATGAAGGTCAGGGCAGCAGAGGTCAACCCCGGAACAGCCGATTTACTCAGCTTTCAATATGCCAGCAGTCACATCGATGGAGGTGTAATGACCAGTAGGACTGAAGCTATCCACCAGCGTAGCTGGTGCACTGTCACACAGGCACAGAGGGTTATTATTATTTTGCATACTGAAGAGTGAAGGCACCCATTACATTACAGATTGCTTGTGACTCACGAGTCTGTTTGTGTGGTATCGTGGAAAACGGAGTCCCTGAGAAACTTCTTGCAGCTGGATCTAGCAGATAGGCAACTTTGGTAATGGTTTATGTGTTTATATGTGCTTCACAGGTGTGTAGCTGACAGACAGCTGTGGTCTGAGAAGTCGCTGGTGGTAGAGTGAATGTGATTGTATGACAAATCAATAGTTTTGATTTTGACTGTTAAAAGACAAATGCTCAAGGACAAAGGTGGAGTATTCTATATAATCCAGTGATTTCACTGTGAAACAGATAAATATCTACAACCAAGGCCCGTATATGGACGTGAAGAAATGTAATGCAATTTGGCCCTTCAAGGTACTTCTGTTAGGGAGGATTTATTTGTTGTTGAGTGCAATGTTAAAATAACTTCTTTAAAAAGCCAAAAATTATTTAATATGAAGGCAATATAAGAAGAGAGCGCAAATATGTTGAGGGATTGGCTGTGTTAGTTCAGTGAGAGAGTCAAAAACTAATGTGTACACTTATGTCTGCACTTTGATTTTGTTAAATACAAACAAAAGTGTCCGTCCATTCATTTTTGGAATCGGGTTTATAAAACTATTTGCATTATTAGATGAGGTAATGAATGCTGACTCAGGACCACAGCTCCTCAGAGCTTGTTGTACTTTTATTTGCTTTATATACTAGAACATACTGCTTTCATTGCACAGTACAGTTTTTGTCTGCCCTTAATTATCTTTCTATAATGCAGTGTTACTGATGGTTAAGTTGAGGGGACATAATCTTTGAATAACTATAGTTCTAGATTTGTTTTGATACCACCCTGAGCACGATCTCGTCTGATCTCAGACACTAAGCAGGACTGGGCCTAGTTAGTACTTGGATGACAGGTCCCCTCGGATTATAGCAGAAAAGAACCAGTCCATTCACCATTTATGAACTGTAGCACTGTTAGCAGAATGAGAATCTTATGGAGGGCCACTGTACAAAGACTGTAACAAGTGAGAGATGGATTTTACATCCTGTGGTTTTTACACAGCAAAAATATGGAAAGACAAAAAGAGTTATTTCAAGAACAAAATGATATGAAGGGAATTTGGCAGTAATGACCCAATGAACATGACGTATCAATGCATATATAGTCACATCATGCTTTATGTTAGAGTAAGGTTATTATTCATAGAATTGGAGTGAATACACAGAGCTAAAAACTGTCTAAGCATGCTATTGACTAATCGAACATCCACTCATCAATGAGTAATGTTCCAGTAAAGAGTATGGGACGGATTCCCATAATCTTCCTCTTACGTTTTCAATTATACTGAAAGCATGTGTTTAAAAGGCTTTGGCTGCCACTGGGGTCTTAACTGTGTGTGACTCCATTTGTATATACTTGTGCATCCACGGAAGTGTGATCATGGTATGTGTTTCTTAGTGAGTGAATGAATAGCAGCTTTGACTGTCACATTAGCCACGGTCAGGAGTGTTAGTGGGCGTTTTTCTGTTGCTAAGTATTTGGTGTGGCTGAGAGAAGCTTATCAGAGTGAATGTCTCAGTTTGAGAGGCCAAAAAAGAGAAGTTGAAGTAAAGGAAAAATGAAGTGACAGACCTTCTCTGTCCCTGATGTGCTTAAAGAGGCAGTGCATGTGTAGGTGTTTGTCAATGACAATAGAACAGTATCATCTGCCCATTCAGTTACAAACCCACTGCTTAGCCCATGAAACACCATAAGGGGGCATTTCTGATCTTGTAAAGGCAAGTTATTTATTTTCTGTAATGAAGAAGTGTGCAGAGCACCAAACATAAGCAGAAAAATTGGACTGCCTGCCCTCCCTTGGAAAAAAGTGGTGGTGGGGGTGTGGGGGACAGGAAGTTCAAGCATGAAACAAACACTGAGAACACACTGACACTCGCACTCATCTGAGCACTCGCAGCATTTTTTTTTTACTAATCCTATTTATGCAATTACTCACACATTCATACAAGTGTTCTTTTTTTCTGTGCCTAAGCACTTTCTTTACACTTCAACTGATGCAACTTAGGATTCAACAACCTTTCAATGGTAACTGACCAGTCTCCTACAATATCCTGGATGTCTTTGCCTACACAGCATCTGTGCTATGAATAGCTGTGGATTAGTCATGGAACTAGGACAAGATCTTCAAGTGGAGGCTGTTCATGGAGAAAAATGCTAATGGCACACTAACTGCTACAGAGGCAGAGCCTTCACTATACCCTAGCTGCTGACTCTATAGTGAAGCATCTACAGCACTGTAGTGAAATTCAAGTGGAAAGCAGTGACTCAGGCATCACCATTAATAAAAGAAAGAGAATCACTGTTCAATATCTATACTGATCCATAGACTGTTAAAATTCATGTAAGTAATAATTTAAAAAAACAGATCCTGATCTAGATGTTACAGTTGTGTCAAACTGTTTTAAAGGCATTTTCCCTGATACAAACCAGGATGTGCTCCAAAATCAGAGAAACTTGACTGATGAGAGTATGCAAGAATACCATGAAGGTGTTTGTGTTCAACAACTTAAAATCCTTCTCCTTACATGCAAGGTCTTGAATATTCTTGAATATTCTTGTCTTAAAGATCTCATAATACTCTAATAGAGCACACCGCTCTCAGACTGTCGGCTTAACTTGTTGTTTCAACATAAAACTTCTGTTAAATTATAAAGATTACTGGATTTCTCAGATCTTATATTTAAATTTGTACATTCAATTCAATTGATTTTCAGTTATTCTTACTTCAGATTTTATTTAAAAAATAAATAAATGAATAAAACAGATTCAATTATATCTGATTATTTCAAGCATAAAGTTTATTATAAGGAAGTGACAATTACCCATGGACCCATAGTGTTCCAGGAAGTTATTACGTTTACGTTGGCCTGGAAACGCACTCTGTAAAAGTTTTCTGTGTTATTTTGGCATCAATCACGTTTCACATTTTCTCTGAGCTTTGAAACACTGACATTATATGACTGTGTGGCGTGAATGAGGCACGGCGAGTCCACATGTCGGATTTCAGAGCCATTTTATCTGACGTGGCAGCAGCTCACGAGCTACCAGCTGCACATACTTCACACCACAACAACAACACCACAAACCCTAATTCCCCTCATTTAAGTCGGCAGCCGTAATTGCGGATGCTGTGCAAGTGCGTCCGCCTTCCCTGCACGGCACTGCAAACCACGCCCCACCACAGACTATTTAGTGAAAATGACCCACTTTGCAGGGGACAACTCTGAATATCACTACAACTGGCTAAACAAAATAGACAATTAATCAACATTAAATGTCTCCTGAAAAAGAGCAGAGGAATTTGCTGTTTGCTCCTGCTCACTGTTTCCCAGCCTGTTAATGTAAAGTCCCTTCATTTTCAAGTAGTTGGAAATCTCTCAAAAGTGGGTTTACAATCTTCTTGTATCTAAATTGCTTAATATCTACACCACACAAAAGAGCAAGGTAAATGTTAGACAATGATAACCTGTATTTCACTGGTCGATTTGCTATCACCCAGTATATTGCAAACAATTTGTTTTTTCTTGAGGTTCTTGAAGGATTACAGACCTGAAAATCATCAATGTAGAGAGTTATTGAGATGGTTTGCTCCTCTCCAGACAGTGTTCTTGCTGAAATATGAGCCATCAAACGAGCTGTTGTACTGGCCAGATTTTGATCCTGTATTGTCTTTTTGTAAAACTTTGCAAGGATTGTTAAATAAAGGTGATGTTGTTGCCAGAGTTTTTAGAACTAGGGCATAAACCTTGTCTTTCTTGGTAAGTCTAAAATATATTCAATTGGGTCTATAAAACAAAATTTTCTCTGAAATAGGACAAGTGATTTTGTTCTGACTCAAGACACCCACTCTCTGAAATGGAGCAAAGTGGACTAAGGCTGCGCAAGGAATCAGTTATCAAAGGTTTAGTGTCATCATCAATTTTTGTGCAGCCTTAATATCCTTTTTACTGTATCTCTGTTAAGATCACCAATAAAAATGCCAATTTCATAAAAATCATTATTTCCTGGGTAGCTAAATGGGAAATATGCAAGACTGCTTGCATACTTAGAAGTAAAGAGGCAAGCTTTCCCTGAATGTTGGCAGTGGTATCATGGTGTTCCAATTCACTGTCATAAATATCTTAAAGTGGCACATGAACATCATTGTCAGTAACTTCTGACTACTGCAAATCCTACCTCACATTCTGCCAATTTCCCAGTTTCATTTTCTTTGACAATAAGTTCTGTCTTGAAATCTTTTAAAGAATGACGGTGAAAATTACTTATGTGATGTAAAACTGGAGTAAATGTGTGTTTAAAAGGACACAGTGTCAGGGTGCTGGCTCTTTTGACCCAGCATTTTGAGTTTATTGTGTTTTGTGACTCCTTGTATTATTGGTTTAAGTTAAACTTTTACAGTTTAGTCTTGAGTTTAGTTCTTTCTATGTTGGGCGATCGTGGCTCAAGAGTTGGGAGTTCGCCTTCTAATCAGAAGGTTGCCGGTTCGAGCCCTGGCTTGGACAGTCTCGGTCGTTGTGTCCTTGGGCAAGACACTTCACCTGTTGCCTACTGGTGGTGGCGCCAGTGTTCGGCAGCCTTGCCTCTGTCAGTGCTTCCCCAGGGTGGCTGTGGCTACAATGTAGCTTGCCATCACCAGTGTATGAATGGGTGGATGACTGGATATGTAAAGCGCTTTGGGGTCCTTAGGGACTAGTAAAGCGCTATATAAATACAGGCCATTTACCATGTTGCATGATTCTCAAACCATGAAACCAGCAGACTCTCCTGGTTTCATGCTGGTCATGTCGTTCTTTCAGACATCTATTTCAGTGACTTTTTGGAGTTTAGCATCCGTGATTCCCAGCTGTGTGGACGGTGGCTCATCTGCTCCATGAAGGAGCAGAGGGAGTCCGTTTGGGCTCAGCTGGCCCAGATTGCAATGGTCAACCCAGGTTTTATGGACTGTTGACCTGGGGAGTCAAAAGATTTTCTGATGGGCATGCCCATAATCAGGCTTGCATTCACCACCACAGCAGAAACTGCCCAGTGTGCAAGGTCAAGGTCAAGGTCAAATTTATTTATATAGCACATTTCAAACAGCCGATGCTGCACAAAGTGCTTAACAGTATAAAAATGGCATTAAAAAGCAACGATGTAATACAATAATAACAATAAAAAACAATAATAGGACAATAAAAGAATTAAAACAATAACTAAAACTAATTCAAATAAGACCAAAATGCTTGGATCATAGTGTGTTAAAAGCCAGGGCAGTGCAAGCTACCTCTGCACAGTCACGCTGTTCCTTAGCTGCTCCTTCCTCGCCCAGGATAAGAGTCGGCACCCTAAAACTCTCCCGAGCATCAAACTCTCCAGCCACACCGCCGCCATGCAGCCCTTCCGACTCCATGTCACCACAGCTGTGGAAGAATCTCTTGAGCTTCTCTATGTCCATGTCGTCGCAGCACCAAGTCAACGCTTCCTCGCCACACCTGGAACCCTCATCTTCAGCTTCTTTCTGAGGAGCCCATCGACATATCACCTTCGGCTCCAGCGGCACCACTTCCTCTTCCAGGAGTAAGTGGCGTACGCATCGCCTGTGCACCTCGCCGGAGTCTGGGACTCCCCCTGAGCAACAGCCGGAGATGAGTAACTGTTTTTCCATCTCCAACTCTCTCTTGAACGGAGGGAACTGAGACTGTTTTTTGCGCTGTTAAGGGCTCATAACCGTTCAGTGCTCCACCAAGCTGGTGGTTCCGGTATTTAAAAACGCCTATTATGAGGTAGCTAGCAAGAAGCTTTGTTGTCTAAACATTTTTGTTTCGGAGCCTGCCGTGGACAGTTTAATTGATTCAGAGTGGGACTATAAAAACTCACAATTTGATCATACTGTCCACAAGAGTTAAAAAAACAAGTCAAAGTGGAGCTGTTATTCATCAACTATTTTAGGAAGAGGTATAATTCCCCAGTATTATTATAGCATGAAATACACACTCTGGAGGATTCGCCTAATTGGCATGTGCGCATATTATGTAATGATTGAAGAAAAGAGCCCAACCATGACTATTAAATGCTCACAAGTTACACCAACATAACCCAAAGGGAGAATATGCATCAATTATTTGACCAAAGAAAAATACTTATATTTATTAAAAGTTCTTTCTGAAACATAAGAGAACAAGACACGAGGGAAATAGGCAGGTAACATGAGCTGGTTAGAGGCAGTTCAGTTTACCTCATAAAACTAGTTTAATACTCATCTGTAGACCATATACTGTCTCACTCCGCAATGCACTCTAATAGCTCAGCACAGTGTTGATGGCAGCGCTACAAAACAGAAGCGATTAGATAATGGTAAACGGTAGACAAAAAGAATAGCAGTACTCCCAAAAAAGGTATTTTAGAACGCATTCAGTTATTAGATACAGTGCTGAAATGAATGTCCACCAAATTACAAAAGCGTGTGAACCTGAAAAAAAAATGTAAGAAAAAAAATGTAAGAACAGAAAGAAACAACATTAGTTAGCTTGTTAATAATTGTGCAACCTTAAGTGGAACCTGCTAGTTAGGATTGAAGAAAAAGACACCCTTAACATTAGGCTTCAAACTTTCCTTTTTGATAAAGCAGATAGTTAGGGTTGGATCAGGTGACCCTGAATCCTCCCTTAGTTACACTACAATTAGCCTGGGATGCTAGGGACTTCCCATGATGCACTGTTTCTTCATTGTTCACTTTTTTCCACTCACTGTTTACACACCACTCTGCAATTAATCATTAGTTATTATTAATCTCTGGCTCTCTTCTACACTGTGTTCTTGTCCCTCCCCTGCCGGTCCCGGCAGATGGCTGCCCCTCAATGTGTCTGGTTCTGTGGGAGGTTTCTTCCAGGTAAAGGGGTGTTTTTCCTTCCCACTGTTGCTAAGTCCTTGCTCTTAGACTGTTATTTGATTGTACCACCAGCTATGCAGCAGTCTTGTTGAAGTGCAGCAACCATATGTTGCTAAGCTGAAACATGGGACTGTACCACTTTTCCCAAAAGCTTCCAGGAGAGTTTTCCTGCTGGTCAGGGGAAAAGGCTTGTGGTATCACTTCTTTTAAGCATGCATGTAATTAGCTGTGTGGAGGGCCCAACAAACTGGTATGACTGACGGGTTCGTACGTCCAACCGGCTGTGACATGGGCTCTCTAACCCAGACAGACTTAAAACTATGTTTTAGAGGGCCATATTTATATATGTATATTTGTAATATGTAACCATAACATATAACATTGTGGTTTATAGATCAAAGCACCTTTAAAAACACCATTTATTTAAAAATAATAATGCACACAAACATTTCAAATTTGTTCTGTAGAAAATGAAACTGTCGTCTTGTTATATGTGTGAGAGTAGCATGTTGACAGACTGCAGCAGACATGAAACTGGTAATGCAAAGGGCATCTGGGGATATACATGGTCTCTAGGGTAGAGCAAAAAAAACAAACATTTCAAGGTCAAGTTCACAGTTGGCTTCACATGTTTCCTCTTGAAAACACTACAAGTTTTTGCACATATTACAAATGTCTATTATGATCAGGAATTATGTTTGCTGAAAGCTTTTGAAATGGAGGTTGAGGGTTCACCCAAAACCTCTGCTGATAATAACTCACGACTTTTCTTTCCAAGCTCCTTAGACTAACATGACCCGGATGACTATGAACCTACACAGACATGATAATACTATCATGCATTTAAGCATGTATTCGTTTGTACATCTTTAAATATACCTACCTAATGTCATAGACACTGAAAATGAGGATCCAATGGCAGGTTACATGAAGAACAAAGTTAAATACTAGTAGTAGAAATCTCTTGTCTCATAAGAGACGAACTTCTGGACTAAGAGGACGCTGGCGTGAATGCTACTTCTTACAACACATAACAGCTGCATTATGTTACTAACACAGCTTTGGCTCATTGAAAGGACAGCATGCTATTGCTAAGCTAGCCAAGAAGCCAGAGTGAAAGCTGAGTAAAGCTGACCCCATGCCCAGCAGCCAGTCCCTGAACTTCAACAGGTCACAAACTGATGAGCAATCAGGCTGCAGCCTGCGTTCCTACCTGTTAAAGTTTCTGTTAACGATCTCAACAAACAAAAGGTGAAATACCTTCTCATGTCATGTACATTTCCTTATTTCTTCTTACATGGCAGTTTCTGTGTTGCTTCCTTTGAATTATAAAAACCTTTTTATGCATATCAGCACTGACTGTAACAGTGAATAATGTGTGTACAAAACTGTGTATGCACCACCACAGGTGCTTAAATGTTGTGCTGAGGCTCTAAGATATTCATTCATAAAGTGCATTCATCAGTGTTTCCAAAGTAACATTCATTTAAAATATCAGCAATGTAGACATCTACATTGCTGATATTTTAAATGAATGTTATTTTGGAAACACTGATGAATGCACTTTATTGTTAACCCTGTGCTGAGCCTGTAGTTGCATATTAACTAAAAATCAATCATGGCAGGAGCTGCATGTGTGTAATCCCTGTCTGTTTCCTCTCCTTCTGATAGCAGTCATGCTGTGGTCAGAAGCTGCAAGGTGTTGTTGATCCAGCATTTAAGGACTGATAGACGTTCTTGTCATGGGCCCCAGTGGTAACACGATAATACCTGACTCAACATATTTCTCTGCTTTATCCTGAACTTGGCACCCTTTAGTGACAAAAGAAAGTCCAGGTGAAATACTTCTAATAAAAACTATATAAAATGGACATATGTCTGCCCCTGTTCATATCAAAATTACAAGGAGACAGCTGGTCTTTGCAGATGAAATAATGTAGGCAACATGGTTGTTTGCACACAGTGCAAACCCCCACGAGCAGCACTTTGGCAACAGTGGGAAGTAAAAACTCCCTTTTAACAGGAAGAAACCTCCGGCAGAACCAGGCTCAGGGAGGGGCGGGGCCATCTGTTTTGACCCGTTGGGGGTGAGGGGAGAACTTTAAGACTTGGCTACTATTCTAACATAACTCCTAAATGTAATTCTTCTCAACATCCATACTATCATAAATTTCATACCATAAAAATAACTATACAGTGGGCAAAAACTGTCAGAATTATTTATGAATGGAGAACTTTTCCATTGTTAATATCACCAAAATGTGTTTAGGATAGGTTTACAAAGTGGGTAAAAATCAGAGGAGTCTCTTAACACTTGTGAGCCAAATTTTGTTTGTTTCTGAGTGAAAACCTTACAAGTGATAACTAGATTGTCTTCATTTTGTATTTGCATAGACATGTCCACTGTCTTAATTGATAAAATGCTTACATGGTTGGTTTGGGAAGAGGAGATTATGTTAAGTATTACAGGCCTTTTGTGTGGGACACAAAACTTCCCACACAAAACCATCTCGATCTACTTTGTCTGTTGATCATTGTACCTAAATTATACACCAGGGGAAATATGCTTCCTCCACCATACCATCTTAGCATGTTCAAGTAGCAAAATATGAATTGAACACAGCTGTCCAGAGACCAACAAGGGGTCCTAGTGTTTGGTTTTCAGTCATTTCTTTGTATCAGCTAACTGTGTGTGTGTGTTTTAACATATATATTTCTAAATAAAGCGTCACTTTATTTGTTGTGACCACACTGACAGCCTATCCAGGGTGTTTCCCTACCTCTCACCCACTGACAGCAAGGATACTCCAGCAGCCCTGTGACAGGTCCACACCAGAAATGTTTGTCCTTTGAAACCCACATGACAAGCACTTACATTGTTAAAATTAAAATTCTTAAAGATACGTAAGCTTTTACCTGTTACTGTTTCTGTTTCTCATGGTCTCTCAGTATTGTACAATTACAACAGTACATTTAAGCTCAGCTTATCATATTTTACTTGCAGCTTGCGTAAGTCATTGTAATCTTGTATTTTATTTCTGAATTATTTTATTTTAACATCCACATTAAAATTATCTGCCTTTATCATTAGATGCAACACATAATGCCAATCTTGTACCCGACCTTGTTTTAGCTTTGGCCGTTGTATTTTTGCTCTGGTGGAAAACAGTATTCACATCCAGCTGTGTGCTGCAGTTCTCACAAAGCTGTGTTTTGAGGCTTGCACAGATTGACCACTTCTTAGCACCCAAGCCTGTATTGTTCTTCAGAAGATCATTACAGAGATCTTTAAGACTGTGCATTAGGAAAGAGCTACTTGAGATTCAAAAAGGAGGTTTCTATTTGAACTCAAGGAAAAGAAGGCAGGGCAGCAATTACTGAACAAGGTTAGGGTTCATTCTTGTAAAAGTTTTAGTGGCTAGCCTGAAGATGTATCTGTTCACGCAAAGGGTCTGAGAGGCCCATCATTAAGAGTGGACACAAAGGTGTAACAGAATACTCTGTGGAAATACAGCTCTGAGATTAGACCAGAACTAACAGACTGCACCTGCTCAGCTTCCTGCACCTAGTGAAAGGTAGAACTTTGTAATGTGTGATGTTTTCATTTTCATTAAAATAATTTTCATTAGGTCAAGGGTTAAGCCACTATCCTCTTTTGTTCTGTGTCCCTAATATACTGGGTGGGGTGGGGGGGGACTAATGTGGAAACAACTGGATTCCTTTATAATCCTGAGTAACAATTTTTTTCTTGCTTTAGAGACACCAGCTGATCCTGCTAAGCATGAAGCTGCATGGTTGATAAATTACCTGTTAAGATATATGTACTCACTGGAAGTGATTCACAGTGACATGGTGACTAGAGATCATATTTAGCGACTTCAAGAGAATACAAGTGACCAAGTATCCACATTTAAATTGGATGAAGGGTTTAGGAGTTTGAGCTCCTTAACATGTGCCACCCTCTTTTTAAAGGGACCAAAAGTAATTGGACAACTGACTCAAAGGCTGTTTCATAGGCAGGTGTGGGCAGTTCCTCCGTTATCACATAAGATTATAAAGCAGATAAAAGGTCTGGAGTGGATTTCAAGTGTGGTGCTTGCATTTGGAGGATTTTGCTGTGACCAGACAACATGCAGACAAAGGAACTCTCTGTGCAGGTGAAATAAGCCATCCTGAAGCTGCAAAAACTGAAACAAACATCCAAGAAGTTGTTAAGATATTAGGAGTTGCAAAATCCACAGTTTGTTTGAATTTTAGATAGAAAGCATAGAAACAAGCGCTTGTGTAAAGTCTCAGAGTAGAAAAGTGCTATATAAAAACCAGTCCATTTACCATTTTACCACAAAGAGAAGACTGCAAGAAAGTAAATACAGAGGGTTCACTGCAAGGTGCAAGCCACTCATAAGGTTCAAGAATAGAAAAGCTAGATTAGACTTTGCTAAAAAACAAAAACAAAACACATCTATAAAAGCCAGCTCAGTTCTTGAAAAACATTCTTTGGACAGATGACCAAGATCAACCTGAAGGCTGGCAAGAAAAAAGTATGAGAAGGCGTGGAACAGCTCATGATCCAAAACAGACCACATCATCTGTAAAACACAGTGGAGGCAATGTGATGGCTTGGATGTGCATGGCTGCCAGTGGCACTGAGACAGTTTACTGATGTGACACAGGACAGAAGCAGCCCCATGAATTCTGAGGTGTTCAGAAACAAACTGTCTGCTCAAATCAAGCTAAATTCAGTCAAACTGATTGGGCAAAGTTTCATAATACAGATGGACAGTGACCCAAAACATGACATTTCTCATAGGGAAAATCTCATAGGAACTAATTAATGCCTGTTTACACTTAATAGGAGGCAATTTGAGTAATGCAAAAACCATGAAAAGTGTACAAAGTTTTGCTTTTTTAAAGATTAAATAAGCACACTGGTACCAGATGATTTCACATCAGTCAAAATAAGATCATAAAGTTTACATGTGTTAAACTTTGGGAAAAACAAATATATTTATCATATAAATAAATAATTATGCAAATGCTCATACTGGAGAAGTGATATCAGAAAATCCAAAGAAAATTCCAACAATCATATTATCCTCTATGAGGACCTATTAGCAACATTGGCTATAGGAAAACACGCCTTTTTCTTGTTTCTCTGCAGAAATAAAATAAATGTACGTGTCTCCTACAAGGTAAGGATTGGAAGCAGCGGCCTATAGTAATGTTTTAAAATCAATCCCCTAAGTCACCTTACATATACACATGGCCACTTTAGATGTTGCCTTACTCCTCACCAGTCTGTAAATGGGTCTATTTTAGACTTTTACAATTATTAGTTATCAGTAAACATCAATCAATAAATTGTTTGGGGTTTTCTTTTATTCTTTTGCAGCTTTGTAATTGGGGAGTTTGAGAACAATCACAGAACTTACTGAGATGCTGTTGAAGATATTTCAGTTACCAAATGTCTATGACTAATGCCAACATAACAATTAACTTTTGCTCAACAGAAATGGGAAAAAAGTGAAGTAATTGATGCAACTGAATTATTATTTTTTTAAAACACACACTTTTTTTTTTATTGTATTATCCATCCATCCATTCTCTTCTGTTAATCCTCATCTAGATGAGCTGTAATTACTGGGTTTTCTCCAGCCCAGTAATTACAGCACTTCACTGGGCCCAAGTCCTGATTTTAGGTTTGACAGCGGTTTTTAGTAGATAAAGGCGAATGGCTTAAACGTGAATTGAGTTGCGGTTTGGGGAAGGCCTCGGAGGGGGCTGGTGGCGGCTCCTGGGCCTGGCAGATCCCCATGTACTAATGAGAAGTGACGAAGTGAAAGAACTGAAAAAGGGCAGGGAGGGTGGAGCACAAAAACAAGAACGGCTTGTAGAAATGGGAGGTCATATACAGATAAGCACCGGAAGGGGCATGTTTGGAGACATGGTCCCACTCCTGAAGTTCAGATAACACAGGGCTGCAACCAAAAAACTGCATAGGATTTTTTCCCTTTTTTTGTTTTTCTGGTATCCTATACTTAAGTCAAAAAACCACATCCAATCATGATTTCTTACATTAATTTAATATTTCTTAGAGCGAGACTCAAGAGAAATACAAATAGAAAATGCAAGGAATTGAGGGGGGTCAGTAGGAGAGGGAGGGTGTGGTGGGTTTGGCAGTGCAAGGAGCTCAGATGATCTTGTCCCAGCAGGTTTATTTTTGTTCATAGCGAAAGGTAAGGAATCTCAGAAAAAATTATGCATAGTTAATTGTAATAAAATATTGATTTTTTTCATTGCTGTTTTAATGTAAACTCTTCATGCTTTGCAAAAAAAAACTATACGTGATGGAGGAAATGGAGATCTTTTTTGGATTCAGCACACTAAAAACCATAATGTTTACTAAAAATATCCCATGCAGCTAAAAAAAATGTTTTGCAGACCTGTGTTATTTATCTGCAGTTTTAAGTGGCAAAATCTGGTGCACAGGATGGGTAAAATTATACATGGATCAGGAATATGTGAAACAATTTAAAACCTAATTACTACTGTTCCTTAAATTTAGTTCATATTTAACACCTTAATACCTTAAACAAGACGATGGATGGATGGATGGATAATTAGTTAAACTTTGGACAATATTCTTCATGTAACATAGTCATAAACTCATCAGGAAGGCCAGCTCTGTTCTGGGATGCACCCTGGACCCAGTGCAGGTGGTGGGAGACAGAAGGACTCTGGCCAAAATAACATCTCTGATGGACAGAGTCTCCCACCCCACGCATGTAAGTGTTGCTGAACTGCAGAGCTCCTTCAGTGAGAGACGGCTGCATCCTCGATGCATGAAGGAGCGTTTCCGCAGGTCCTTCCTCCCCGCAGCTGTCAGACTGTACAATCAAAACTGCTCCCAACAAACATAGAGGTTTACATCAGTGCTGTAATTTGCACTATTTTATCAACCGATTCTTATCTGTATTTAATTTCATTTAATTTAATAACTGTACAGTACTCTGTTTTTGGTAACCATTGTCCTTGATGTAAATATGTAAAAATTGTGTATGTTTCTGTTCTGTGTCCTGTGTACTATTTGTTTGTATATGTGTCTTTCTTGCTGCTGTTACACCCAAATTTTCCCTTGTGGGACAATTAAAGGATTATTCTATTCTATTCTATTCTATTCTATTCTATTCTATTCAGAGGCCTAAAAATCAGAATGAAATGTCCAGGATGAAATTAACTGGCAGGGCAGAAAAGTAAGGAGACAAAGAAACACAACTTGTGGTTTACACAAACCAATAAAGATATTAACACTGTCAAAAACACAAACTTAAAAAATCTGCACTTACTATTTAGCCACAGTGTTTTTGCCAGAAACTCATTCCCAGGTTTAACCATACTCAGCATGTCCCCAACAAGTCACTCTCTCATCTAACGTAATCTGACCTTTACCATTTAGTTGTCTAAACTTTAAACTCTAGACTGCAGCACATATTAGTTATAAATATGGAAATACACCAGTTGCAGAGAATTTAGTCAAAGCAATTGGCAATTGACTTGGGCACGTCCTCAGAGTGGATCAGAACCACATACCAAAGAGTCCAAGGCAAACCTAAAACCTGGCATGCATTTGTGTAGACATACATACATAGTTGTAAATAAATATACATGTACCTAATTTGTCATAATTCTTATAACATCATTCTTATTCTTAAAAGAAAATGAAAATGGAATAAAAATAAACAGATAAATCTGCATGTCAGTTCTGGCAGAATGTCATCATACTTTTAACTCATTATCATTATTTCATGTTGGCTTGCTGGGAACTCGTAAAACTACCGCTCACCATGTGTTTCAACCATTCCTAGTTTGCAAGTGTGTTAATGATTAACTGGATTTGTATTGCCTTAGGAAAAGCTGATAACATCCAATAAAGCCATTTAGTATGTCTCCATAACTCACCTGTTGGTTTACAGTAACACACCACCTCAGATCTATTGGCATCTATTGTCTTTGGTGAAAGGTTGTACAAATATAAGTGAATGAGACATTGGTGAAAGTTTACCCCATCCAATCTAAAGTATGACCGCTGTAAAATGCTGCCATATGCTCTTGAAGTCTTTGTTTCCCATTATTTGTCAGCCAAGGTACAGTATAGCAAAAACTGAGGACAACCTGCAATATCAATAAAATGTTAATGATTCAAAATTGTAACCTCTTAAAACTCCAGTAATTGTATGCTAAACTGACACTAGTAGTTACTACAGCAATTGTACACTGCTGTGACTGCAGTTTATCACAGTGTAGAGACTATATGTCATCCTGTCAAGCATGTTAGTCTGTTCCTGTTAATCTGAGAGAGAGAGGGAGACCATTTTCCTGGCCACTTAGTTTTTTGATGTTCCACTTTTGAACTGTGAAGTCTGTTCTTATTTCTGACAGCTCTTGGAAAGGTTCTGACTTTCAGACCACTCAGTTCAAAGTTCAAATGTGTATTTGCATCCAGCACTTCTAAGTAAGGCTAACAGAGTCCACACTGAAGCTGGGAATTTAATGCCTTTGATGGCAACTATAATGAAATGCTAACAAAGTTTTGCCCAGTCAAATCTGCTACCAAGCTTTAAATTACATGAAATTAACACATTGACCACAGTATTTCACAGTGAACCTGCGAACTTCCCAAATCACTGCTGCTAGTTGAGAGAGAGCACCATCAGAACACCACTGGAAAACATTTCTGGAAAATTTTATTTTTTGATTAAAGAACTACAGCCAAAATATCTTCAATGCCATTCAAGGTTTAATGGCTGAAAAACAATGTTGGCACATTCCACGTTTTTATTCTGAAAGGTAATTACACTTTACCTGCATTACCCACAGCAGCAATGAGCAAAAAAAAAATAATGTTGCCTATACATCCTTAGCGAGAGCGTCATGTACCAGAACTTACTGCTAAACTATAGAATTGGCTAGATCCCATGGGAAACCTGGACTTGGTAAAAACGCTCCAAACTGTTTAAATTAGGCCAAAAAAAGGCATATGTGTCATTGACTTCTCTCTCTGTTACTTTTCTATAATTTCACATTAGGTTTGGTTCCTTTTCTTTGATCAGGCAAAACCTACAGACCCCACAGTCCCTACAGTGTGTCTCTTTTCATCTTTTGATTCCTATATATTGTGTTTTAACAACATGCAACAGGGCTGTATTCCCTTCACTCTGAGAAATAATTTTACAAACGTGGAAACATCAGTTTCTTCTTCATCACACAAGCTAACAAATCACCCAACATTTGGATGAATAATGACATGAATTCATACATGACACACTGTCATCACAGTCGTATCCTAACAGGTCCTCGGTCAGTCTGGGAAAAAAAACATTAAAGGGGATAATGTATTATTGTATTGTTGTGCGGTCTTTACCTTACAATATAAAGCACACTGTTGCTGTGATATGGCACTATATAAATACAATTTAATTGAACTGAAATTAAATTAATCCCTGTCGCTGAAGTGAACAACACATCAATCACTGACAGTAGTGTATATTAGGTTTGTTAGCATTTTGCCTGGAGCCCTTGAGGTGGCTATCCAAGTTACATAAGCATGGTGAATGGTAGCAAACATTTGTGCTAGATAAAGGAGCCCTTGAAAGCTGTGAATCCACCTGTATACTGTTTGTCTTCTCTCAGAGAGCTCCCACTCGCTGTCTGACAGTGTTCAAATATACAAGTGTTGCCAAACATTGCTGGGTGTTTGAAGTCTACCCCAAGTACTTTGCTTCTCTCAATATGTATTTGTACATGTACATACAAATACAAGCAGGCAGTCATTACATGAAGCTAGAGAAAAACCAGTTAAATAATTAAATAGCATTGGAATCCCTTGAAAAAACCAGCACTCTGACATTTGCACCCATTTTCATGCTCTGATCTGTCACTGGAAAAAGTAGACAGTTCTGGGACTTAAAAGTCTTAATCTTTTTTTAATTGTTATTATTAAAGGTGCAGTCCTTCCTATAATGTTCTGCTCTCTGCATGTAAGTATTTGAAGAGTTCATTTAATAAAGAAGTCAAGTTGTGATTGAAATATAGACTTTTAACTGCCATTGTTCAGAGTAACTCAAATTATACCATGACTGCATAATATAAGGTAGTATACTATTTCCCTCCTATATCATCATTCATTTCTGATATTTAATAATGTAAAATGTAATACTTGAAAATTACAGGTGACATACATATATTTTCATCGATATCGTCATTTTCTTGGAACTGGAACCGTTGGAAACGTTATGCTAAAATGTTACTATATTATTGTTTTTGACACTTAGAAATCTTCTGTTTGTCTTAGCAGTTACAGAGCTGTCATTATCCCCGATGGCCGTCCCTCCTTGAGCCTGGTTCTGCCTGCTGTTCAAAATGAATTTTTTTCCTCCTGCTATCCTATCCTATCATGTCCTTGCTCATAGGTCATGTGATTGTAGGATCTTTACCTTACAATATAAACCACCTTGAGGTGACTGTTATTGTGATTTGGTATAGGAAAACAACTGAACTGAAGTTTCCAGAAGTGTCCTGCATTTCCAGGCAGCTGTATGGTACAGAGAAAGTCTGGTTTGATCTGCTCTCTCAATTAGGATTTGACACGGTTCAGTGCTACGACCAATTCTGTTTACATTATGCATGCTTTTTTTAGGCAGTATCATTAGAAGACATAGCATACATTTTCTCTGCTATGCAGATGACACGCAGCTCTATCTATCCATGAAGCCAGGTAACACACACCAATTAGTTAAACTGCAGGAATGTCTTAAAGATATAAAGACCTGGATGGCCGCTAACTTTCTGCTTCTTAATTCAGATCAAACTGAGGTTATTGTACTCGGCCCTGAAAATCTTAGAAATATGGTATCTAAGCAGATTCTTACTCTGGATGGCATTACCTTGGCCTCCAGTAACACTGTGAGAAACCTTGGAGTCATTTTTGACCAGGACATGTCCTTCAATGCACATATTAAACAAATATGTAAGACTGCTTTCTTCCATTTGTGCAACATCCCTAAAATTAGAAATATCCTGTCTCAGAGTGAAACTAGTTCATTATTACTTATTTCCTTATTATCAGGATGTCCTAAAAACTCGCTGAAAAGCCTTCAGCTGATCCAAAATGCTGCAGCAAGAGTCCTGACAGGGACTAGAAAGAGAGAGCAGATTTCTCCTGTTTTGGCTTCCCTTCATTGGCTTCCTGTTAAATCCAGAATTCAAAATCCTGCTCCTCACATACAAGGTCTTAAATAATCAGACCCCATCTTATCTTAATGACTTTATACTACTGTATGACCCCAATAGAGCACTTCGCTCTCACACTGCAGGCCTACTTGTTGTTCCTAGAGTATTTAAAAGTAGAATGGGAGGCAGAGCCTTCAGTTTTCAGGCCCCTCTTCTGTGGAACCAGCTTCCAGTTTGGATTCAGGAGACAGACACTATCTCTACTTTCAAGATTAGGCTTCACACTTTCCTTTGTGATTAAGTATATAGTTAGGGCTGGACCTGATCCAACCATAAGTCTAATTCTAAGCTACTGGGGGCCATGATGCACTGTGTTTCTTCTTCAGTTACCTTTTTCACTCACTATGTGTTTATACACCTATTTAATTATTTGTTATTATGAATCTCTGGCTCTCTTCTACAGCATGTCTTTTGTCTTGTCTCCCTCCCCTCATCCCCAACCTGGGTCAGCCTGGGCATGATGGAGGTTTCTTCCTGTTAAAAGGGAGATTTTCCTTCCCACTGTCACCAAAGCGCTTGCTCATAGGGGGTCATCTGATTGTTGGGGTTTTTGCTTTCTTTGTATTATTGTAGGGTCGACCTTACAATGTAAAGCACATTGAGGCAACTGCTGTTATTTCAAGCTATACAAATAAAGTTGAATTGAACTGAATATACAATTGTGGTCAGAAATTTGCACATGCAATTTTGATCATAGACATGAATGTCATGATTTCTTTAAACAGGTCTTTTTCCAGGTTTGAAAACTCACAAACATCTTTCATGATTTTAAGAACAAGGATTGGATCCACAAGTTTAAATGTATTTTGGAGTGGCTGTAATCTACACTGGGTCAAATGTATAAATATGGTGTCAATCAAAACATAGATGTACTTGAGTATGCATGTATGTCTGTTAGTCAAGTTCAAAGACATCTACAGTGTTTTAAACTTGACAAAGTCGAAGCCTATTAAGTTCTTGGTAATGATCATGACTCACTGCAGATGGCAGGTTCTCTTTTCCAGCATAAAAAGTACAGCGCTTCACTGAATTGTCCAATACTCAGCAACATGAGAAAGTACAAGGAACTCAGTGAAGATCTAAGAAGGAATTAAAAATGTAAATGTAAATAAATATCGTTCTAAAGTGCTGTAACTAAATTTAAGGATATAATTCCTTCACTGTTTATCTCTTCAATACTATGTGCCAACACAGTACAGAGCAGGAACCTAAACTCTACTCCCAAAGAGGTCAATTATCTCCTTAATAATGTATCACCATCAGTGTATACGACTATCTTGGTGAATGAGGCTTGAAAGTGCTATCTAAGAAAAAGTCTATTTACCAGAAGCTTGTTGATGGCTTCCAAAAGCATCTGTTGCAGTGCAGCTTGCTAAGGGGGATTTTACCAAATATTAGTGGGTGTGTATGAATTTATTTGAGCCTGTATTCAACATGAGTACAGCGACTCAAGTCCAGTGATTCTTATGTGGACTATTGTTAGGAATTCGGTTCGGTTGGACCCCTGTTGCCTTAATTCTTCATGGAACAGATTCAGTAAAGTTTTGGAAACACTCCTCAGAGACCTTGGTCCATATTGCTGTGATAGGATCACACAGCTGCTGTAGAATATTTTTGGCTGCACATCCATGTGATTCTATTTTCACTTTCTTAAAAGCTCAGACCAGCCTGTCTGGGATGATTGACCATGCTGCTTTCAGTGTCACTTAAATGACCGGAACCATTACAATGCTTTGAATTTTAATTTAATGTTCTTGCTGTTTTTCAGAGGCTGGCAGAGTCTGTGTGGGCTGTTATTTTCTGAGGGGTCCAGCTTTACTTTTGTGTAAGTAGTAATTTCAACTTACTCGTTCATCTCCTATCAAAACAAAGGTGAGTTTCACTTTTGTTAAGCTCCAAGGGCATGTTGGAATTTTTTTTTTTTGCAGCAAGTGCTTCTGGTCCTTCCAAAAAGTTAAAAAGTTTACTGCTGATCCTGTAAGTGGCACACTGGCATTTGCTTCAAGCACACACAAAGACCTATACACAAATGCACCCCATCTCTTCTTTTAATATAGCCCACAAAAGGCATGACTCTCCAGCTGTGTAGCAAATATCAGCTCCATTGTGGGAGAAAGAAAAGAACAACTTTTTGCCTTCAGCTCCACCTAATATGAATAATAAAAAGCTCAGGGCAGTACATTAGAAAGAGTATAATTCAGAGGGCCTATTTGTTGAGGTGGATAATGTGCCTCATACTGGTGCCTGCTGTCACTCAGGTCTGTGCTTAGTAGAAGGCCAGTATTGGCAGTTGAGAATACACACGCACGTGCGCACACACACAGAGTTATGAATTTCTCTTTATTTCCACTTTAGACTCATGATCTAGAGGCCATTAACCTATTACACTCCTGTTGCTTGTTATTCTTTTTTGATGTTCAAATTTATATCCTTGTTTATGACCACTGGACTTTTACATGTGGCACTGCTTTTGCTTGATCCTCATGTAGATTGTTTGCTACACTGTTTCATTTCCATGTATGATCTGATAGTCATTTCGATCAAAGATTTGGATTTTGGACTTTTATTCTTCCTTCTGCTGTCCTGCATTTGGTTCCTCTTCCCATTAAATTTGTTACAGTCACATTTGTCCAATAATCTCTGGAGTGATGAAAATATGCTTATGTTTCGCTTGGTTATATTCAATCTGAAAGACACTGTATTTGAGTAGAAGACGTTTCCACTTTTCTTGAAAACTGAAAAAGAGCTTTTCTTCCCCTACTGGAATGAGTCCAGGAGCTTTTCATTAAAGCAGACTCGAAACAAGCCTTCATAACACTTTCTTTCATTCAGGTTGGCAAAATGACACAGTGAAACTCAAAGAAAAGGAAATACAGGCAGGGGAGCAAAATTCAGTTGAGCCAGTGTCAGAAGTCACACTTCATGAAGCTATGTGTGTAAATGGTAACTGCACACAGTCAGAGACATGACAGGGCATCATAGACAACCTCAACAAAAGATATAAAACGATCACTCAGGAATTAGTGCTTAGCATCTGGACTTCAGTGCATATGGGTGTATGTGGTTGTGTTGTCCGCTATGCTTGGTTAGCCAGTTATAGTAGTTGCCTTATGTATTAGTATCTTGCTGGCTCAGTGGCCCTGGCTAATTGCCAGCCTGCTTAATCCATGTGGGCACAGAGCCATTAACCTTGGTTTCAGCAGATAACAATTGCTGGATATACTAGGACCACTCATGTAGCTTGGGGGTCACTGCACCAAATGCTCTGATTAACACCTGGACCACTGTGGTAATCTGTCCGCATATATCTAGATAGATAGATAGATATCTGCACAGTGTCAATGCATTAACGAGCTAACGCGTTGATGCCGTGCAGCCCCACGCACAGGGCGATCTGCGATTACTCGCTAACGGAGGTTTGCCGCGTTAATGCAGTTATGGCATTAATGTCATTTTAACAAGATTAACGCTGCATATATATATATATATATATACACATATATACATACACACACATACAGGGAGTGCAGAATTATTAGGCAAGTTGTATTTTTGAGGAATAATTTTATTATTGAACAACAACCATGTTCTCAATGAACCCAAAAAACTCATTAATATCAAAGCTGAATGTTTTTGGAAGTAGTTTTTAGTTTGTTTTTAGTTTTAGCTATTTTAGGGGGATATCTGTGTGTGCAGGTGACTATTACTGTGCATAATTATTAGGCAACTTAACAAAAAACAAATATATACACATTTCAATTATTTATTTTTACCAGTGAAACCAATATAACATCTCCACATTCACAAATATACATTTCTGACATTCAAAAACAAAACAAAAACAAATCAGCGACCAATATAGCCACCTTTCTTTGCAAGGACACTCAAAAGCCTGCCATCCATGGATTCTGTCAGTGTTTTGATCTGTTCACCATCAACATTGCGTGCAGCAGCAACCACAGCCTCCCAGACACTGTTCAGAGAGGTGTACTGTTTTCCCTCCTTGTAAATCTCACATTTGATGATGGACCACAGGTTCTCAATGGGGTTCAGATCAGGTGAACAAGGAGGCCATGTCATTAGTTTTTCTTCTTTTATACCCTTTCTTGCCAGCCACGCTGTGGAGTACTTGGACGCGTGTGATGGAGCATTGTCCTGCATGAAAATCATGTTTTTCTTGAAGGATGCAGACTTCTTCCTGTACCACTGCTTGAAGAAGGTGTCTTCCAGAAACTGGCAGTAGGACTGGGAGTTGAGCTTGACTCCATCCTCAACCCGAAAAGGCCCCACAAGCTCATCTTTGATGATACCAGCCCAAACCAGTACTCCACCTCCACCTTGCTGGCGTCTGAGTGGGACTGGAGCTCTCTGCCCTTTACCAATCCAGCCACGGGCCCATCCATCTGGCCCATCAAGACTCACTCTCATTTCATCAGTCCATAAAACCTTAGAAAAATCAGTCTTGAGATATTTCTTGGCCCAGTCTTGACGTTTCAGCTTGTGTGTCTTGTTCAGTGGTGGTCGTCTTTCAGCCTTTCTTACCTTGGCCATGTCTCTGAGTATTGCACACCTTGTGCTTTTGGGCACTCCAGTGATGTTGCAGCTCTGAAATATGGCCAAACTGGTGGCAAGTGGCATCTTGGCAGCTGCACGCTTGACTTTTCTCAGTTCATGGGCAGTTATTTTGCGCCTTGGTTTTTCCACACGCTTCTTGCGACCCTGTTGACTATTTTGAATGAAACGCTTGATTGTTCGATGATCACGCTTCAGAAGCTTTGCAATTTTAAGACTGCTGCATCCCTCTGCAAGATATCTCACTATTTTTGACTTTTCTGAGCCTGTCAAGTCCTTCTTTTGACCCATTTTGCCAAAGGAAAGGAAGTTGCCTAATAATTATGCACACCTGATATAGGGTGTTGATGCCATTAGACCACACCCCTTCTCATTACAGAGATGCACATCACCTAATATGCTTAATTGGTAGTAGGCTTTCGAGCCTATACAGCTTGGAGTAAGACAACATGCATGAAGAGGATGATGTGGACAAAATACTCATTTGCCTAATAATTCTGCACTCCCTGTATATATATTAAAACCAAATTATATCAACTTCACTAAACCACCACTGGCGTGTCTGAAGGATCTCAAGGGATGGATGATTTTCAATGTTTGAAATTTCAATGAGAGTAAGGCTGAGGTTATTGTTTCCAGACCCACTGGTGTGTGTCCTGCTCCTTTCTTGGACCATATGTTAAACGTACTGTGACTAACCCTTGGTGTCAAACTGGACTGTGATTTTATACTAAGCAGATAAATTGTATTATTCTTTTTCTCTATTCTTTTATCTTTGGTCAAATTTGCTTTGTCTTTTAAAATTTTGAATGTCTCATTCAACTCTACGACTACTCTAATCTGCTCTATATTGGCCTTAACAAAGCTTGCCTTGCTTGCCTGCAGTTAGTTCAATGACCTGTCTTCCTCATGTGATGTTTGTGTAATGTATGTATGGTCGGAAGGGTAAGACGGCGCTGGCACGGCTGGCAGCCTTAACCCAATTTCCCCTGGGATGAATAAAGTATAATCAATCAATCAATCAATCAATCAATCAATCAATCAATAAATATGCCTTAGCTCAGCTTTTAACCAGTACTCACAAACACAAGCATATTTCACTCAACCTGGCCTCCCTCCACTGGCTCCCTTATTTTAAGATCCATCTTAAGATTGTTTAATTTGTTTTTAAAACCACTAATGAGGGAAACCTGCAGTTTTACAGGTATATCAATGGATTACAACAAGAATATCTAAAAAATTGAGGACTGTATACAAAACAAGAAGGAAGGGACAAAGTAGAAAGGCACACATTAGAAGAACAGGTTGCAAAGTGCTTGAAAGTAGTGCAATGGACTTGACATGTGTATAGTGTCCATGTGTGAGTGGCCTGAGTGATGAGGGTTCCTCAGACCATGATCAGATTGGTGAGGTGAGTGGGCAGGGGTGGGGTTTGTGGGTGTTTGTTAACAGCCCAAATGGCCCAGGTGGCGGGTGGGATGCAAGGATAGGTTAAGGTTACTTTATTTATACCCATAGGTAAATTTGCTTTACAGAAAAATGATAGCATTTGGCACCCCTTCACAAACACACACCTAATGAAGGATCTGGCGATTGAGGCCAGGGTTGGCAGCGGGCAGCCAATGATTCCTCCTGCCACCAGGAGCAGGTGGCAGGAGGAATGTGAAGGTGGTCCAGGATTGTCTGATTGGGGTTTTCTCTGTATTATTGTAGGGTCTTTACCTTACGATATAACGTGCCTTTAGGCAACTGTTGTTCTGGTTTGCTGCTATATAACTATAAATTGAATTGAATTAGAATTTTTGAAAGCTTTTAGCCTGGCAGCAGTGTAAGGGGAGGGATTCCCAACAAGATACAGAGTGATGTAGATATCACTGAACCGGAGCTCTGGGATTGATGTCACCACTTTCAGTGATTTAAATAAAGTTAAGTATAATGGGAGGCAGACACTTCAGCTTTCAGGCCTCTCTTCTGTGGAACAATCTGGCCGTTTGGATTTGAGAGACAGACACTATCTTTTAAGACTAGACTTCAAACTTTCCTATTTCAATTCAATTCAGTTTTATCCATTTAGCGCCAAATCACAACAGCTGTTGGTTTAATGTGTTTGACCAAGCATATAGTTAGAGATGGATTAAGGTGACCCTGAATCCTCATTTACTTATGGTGCAATAGGTCAAGGCTGCTGGGGGTTTCCCATGATCGCTGCGTGTCTTTTCTTCATGTGTTTATACACCACTGATTAGCAATGAGCATTAGTAAATGCCCCACAGTAATAAATGCAATTGATATTAAATGTAATGGCATTCATTTATGAGGAAGAATATGTCAGGTAAATTAAACGGGACTCAGTGAATTCCTCTACTAAAGAATAGGAAAATACAAACCACAAAACTATACTTCCAGAATATACTTCCAGGTTCCAGAAACCCAGCCGACTCCTACTTTCCAACATCCACTGTAGACTGCGAATACGTTTGGAGATTTGAGGCTCTGCTGTGTTTTGTAACAACGTGTGGGTGTGTATGTTTGAAGACTAAACTAATGCCCCATTATGATTTCTCTGAGTCTGCCTCAAGCCTAGCCTTTCACCCTGTTCTCTGCAGCATTTTCTGAGCTCTGTGTTGAATGAATGAGGAATGAATGAGGACCACAGTGTCTGGAACTGGCTGCCATTAGCCTGCCAATCAATTTGTTTAACTCCCCAGGCGAGGGCAGTGATTGGTGGACCCTGCGCACACACTCCCTTCCTGCCAACAAAGCAACCCATATGCCCTCCCAGCAGGGGCCAGCCCTGATATGGGGCCCATGCATTTACAGAGCCAGTTATTGGAATCTGAAGCTAACAGGATGAAAGGACAACCATCAGTGAATTGAATCTCTGAGCAAATCAAGTGGAATGCACATTCAGGGTGTCACTCATGCTCCAAGTCTGAACCTCTATTCCACAACTCACAGCCACACCAGTCTGCTGACAGGAAATAAAACACTCTCAGCAGCGTGGTGGGTCACATAATTTCCACAAAACTATTTGAATTAAACGAGGTAAATAATGAGGTCAGCATTGTAGCTGTATTACACAGTCTTATATATAATATAGTTTTTGAATAATTATAAGAACAAAGATGTACTTTGTGAGGTTGTTGTGATTAGTTACTGATTGGGTGGTGATTTTTAACAAGAACATTTTAGAAGAGCATTTTACAAATAAATATACAGGTACATATAAATGCAGGGTTTTTAGAGAAAACTACCAAAACATTCAACATTGGACATGAAAAAAATGCACGAGGGTTCAGAAAACAAACCATCAACGTGTGATATTGTGGTGGGACAGGCTTCCAGACTGATTCATAATAAGGCCATAATATTGCTAAACTACAGGAAACTAAAACCAGTTTTAAGCTTCACAGCTTCAAAAAGGCTTCTGTCTTCATAAATGAAGTGTGTACTTTTACTTCCTATCTATTGCACATTAAAAAAAAAACAGGAACTCCAGCAACACTTGAGGAAAGAAGAACAACTTTAATAATTGACCAACGCGTTTCGGCTTGTGGCCTTCATCAGGGGCATCTAGCCGAAACGCGTTGGTCAATTATTAAAGTTGTTCTTCTTTCCTCAAGTGTTGCTGGAGTTCCTGTTTTTTTTAATTCTCTCATCTTCTCCATGCACCTTGGAAGCAGGTGAAGTTGTGCCAGGATTTTTTGCTGTGATATATCTATTGCACATTGGCAATTTTGGGGGGATTCGAAACATACACACAACTGTCAGTAATCAAAAAATATTTTTTTTGATGAAAGTTTAAAAGGAAATGACAAAAAGAAATGTATATTTTCAAATGAAAACTTAAACTGACCCCATGCATTTCTACAAGTTATTCCTTACATAGCTTATATTGTAATATTTGGCCTTTTGTTGTCTCAGATCTGGTAATCCTGAAAAGTCTGTATCTGAATCAGAGTAATCCAATCCAATGGACCTTTGGAAAAATTGGCATAAAAGTAAGATAGACTTACTTTTATGCCAGTTTTTCTGGACAGCAAAAACTCTAATTCCCAAATCTACTATTATGATTATTATATTATTTTTAAGCTTAAAATGGTGTTCCTTAAATCTGTGTAACCTGTTTCCATTTGTTTTAAATTCTAACCTCAATTTACTTTTATATAGCAGGAAAATTGGGCTCTTGAGATTCAGGCTTTTTTCTAGAGTCCTGACTGAAACAAATATTAGTTCAAATCAGTATTGACTGGATAACAATTTACAATTTATACACACAAATACAAGATAAATATACACATATACATAAGGATGACAGACGATGAAAGAAATAGAGTAAGTAATTTCCACATTCCCTTTAAAACAGACCATAATATTTCTGTAACCACACCAAAACATAAACATAAAAGTTAAGTTTCTACATGTCGATATTATGGCAGAAAACAAACAGTAAAGTGGGAAAAGTGTTGACTGGCATTTTCAACTGACACTTCAGTGGTGTATTTACCTTTGTTGTGACTTTCGATATAGAATGTCTTTCTTTTGTTGTATATAATTTTTTTTTAAAATTTGAACAAATTTAGGTATACATATACAAAATGAAGATTTCAAATTGAAGATAAATGTATAAGCCTGAGATTAAGAGATGCTGAAAAGCTTGTTCATTTACAGATTCAATACACCTTGGAGGCCATCAGCTTGTGGCTCTGCTAAGTTGTCATTGAAGCCCAGGTTGTGTTGAAAGCATCCTTCACCTTGTCTGTATTTTTGGGTCACGTGTTTCTCATCTTCCACCTGACTAAAAAGAAACTTAACCCTTATCTAAGCTCCTTTGGGGGAAAAAATCTATATAAGTTAACACTATAAAAGTCCTGGGTTGAGCTTCCTTGTCATTTGGGACTTTTCTGTGTGTAGTCTGCATGTTCTCCCCATCTCTGTGTTGGCCACCTCCCCAGTCTATGCTTTGGGAGAAGACATGCTTGTTAGCTTAATCAATAACTGATTAATCTAAACTTGCAGAGTGTGAATTTCAGCAGAAATGACTGTCTATAAATCTTTCTAGTACACAACTAGAGGTTAACAAATCAGCGAAAAAAGACAAGGAGAAATAGACATAACTGAGGAACAGAGACTGCTGAAACTATTCAAGACAATGAGACAACATAAGCAACACTAAATGCAATAAAACGGGAAACAAATGACTACCAAAATAAAACAGTAAGTGAGAAACAATCATTTGAAACAGGCAAGAACTTTTCAAGGGGAACAGTGAGGGAATAACCTAAACTCTATAATTACAACTACATTAACTTTAACCAAATTTTCATGTGGGTCCTTAAAGTACTGAATCAACTTCTTTACTCAAGTAAAACTTAAATTGCCTGCTTTAAAATGTACTCAAAGTGAGAAAGTAAAATAAGTCCTTGAAGAACGTTTCTACGTTTATGTAAGGTGAAATTAACATTGTGCTATATTCAAGTAATAACAAAATAATATTAGTAGCTAGGAATACAAACTTTATTGTAGTCTAATATTTAATTCTAATTGTACTCAGCTTGAACCAGTTAACTAGAACATGACCGGAGAAAAAGGAAGGAAAAAATAGCTCTATTTTCCGTTGCCTACATTTTAAATACAAAAATGAGTAAAGTCAGGGGTTTAAGTGGGATTCAGCAGGTGGAGGAACCCTAAAATCAGTTGCAGTGGCTCAGCGAGGGAAAAAGAATCACAACTAAACATAATTACTATTGAGTGGCCTAGTAGATTTTCTTAATTCAGTCTGTGATCAGCTGACCTGTGCTACTGAGGTTTACTGCTCTTTGTGGATTTACTAGACTTGTAGTCAAGACCGCCTAAACCAAGACCAAGACAATACCAAGACCAGAGGGTACCGAGACCAAGACAAGACCAAGACCAAGACAGACCGAGTCAAGACCAAGACAAAGTCGAGATGAGACCAAGACCGAGACCGAGACCAAGACAAAAAAGTCTTTAAACTGCAGCCAGATGCTGCTACGTTTACGGGTGTCAGGCATATTTATGTGTTTTTGCTTTCGCACAGCCCTCCTCACCGCTGTCTACTGTCTCACTCACGTACTGAGAGGACAGACGCACGCTCCACTTGACTGTCGCGTCTCTCACCCTCTCTGTTTTTCACATAATGATATTATCCTAGCTGAGCCACTGTGTGAGAGCTGAGCAGTGAAAGGAAATTAAGTGAGGAGCCGGCTCTCGCTCAATGGGAGTCGACTCTTCTGATTCACTACAAAGCACTCTCTAAGCACGGCTCTTAGAGCTGATGCTTTGCACATGACACATTATCAAACGTTACGTTGTGTGTCATGGATACTGTTGACTCCAAATCTCCCGACCACTATGTTGATCTGAGACAGCAAGACCGAGACAGCGAGACCAAGACAAGACCGCAACCAAAGTCCGTCAAGACCAAGACAAGACCAAGACCACGTAAAAGTGTCTCGAGACATCCAACTCTAGGATTTACACAACTGAATTCAATAAGATATAAGCAGATGATTTATGAATTGTCCTGGCTGATTTCCATCCTCTACGCTATATTTTTCATGCTGTCTTTATACTAGACTGAATAAAGTTGGTATGAATGTGGAATTCAGTGAATGAATCATCAGTTTCATTTCAAATTCATCTTTGCTACACTTGATGTAACCTCACTCTGACCATGAAGCCACAGCCACTGTGCACCACACACTGTTCTTCACTTTAAATCCATCACAGTGCAGCAAACTAACCTGTTTATCCTGCACTAACTTGAGGGTTTTTTATGCAACCTTCGAATAACATGGTTAGTCTGCCTCAGTTTGTTTTGCAGAAGGTTTCACAATATGAAAAAAAAACATAGTGTCACATGTTCAAAACCAATATTTGATTTAAAAAACCCAAGGGCTTACATGCAAGCTTTACATTAACAGTTTATCAAGTGTCACTGAACAGTCCTTACCTTTAAATATAAACTCTGTTCTTCCTCTCCTGGCCTGTCCTTCTTATCTTTCTCCATCTCTGAGTGAAGTTATCTTGCATTTTTCTCTCCCTGTAAAATACAGCAGCTTGGCCTTTAGCTAGCAACACACTGTGCGACAAACTGCACACAGTTTGTTTGTTTGTTTGCTGATGTTTGCTGAGCTGATAAAAACACTGAATTTAAAATTACCTGCCACAAAATGTTACTCCCTTCATGTTTGCTCTTCTTCTATATCACTGGCTAAATGCTGAAGTATGAAGACCACAACTTATCGACACCACATCTCTTATTATGCGACATCACCTGGTGATTAATACAGCAAACAGGCTTGGCTTTCATGTGTTACTATTTAGGCTCAAATCAGTTTGATCATGTTATGTCTATGTGTTCTCTTTAACCTAATAAATTAAAAAGTACTTTGATATTTTTAGTGTTACAAGTTTCATTTACAAAGTATTTATATTTAAAAGATTATGAATGATAAGGATTGTCTTTTGATTGAAAAGCCTATAATTATAGACATATTTAACATTTGTTTTTCAGACTTATTAAATAAGTTGTGGATATGTAGTATATAATGTGCATTTTTTTAATTTATTGTTACATTTTTGTAATTTTACCAATTTTGGTCAATAATTTTAAAAGAAATGTAATAAACATAAGAAACACCATCTGTCATTATACCAGTTTTTTTAAACAGTTTTAACAGTTTATTAATACTTGTTATATAACAAGTATAATGTTATATACCTATACTAAAAATAATATTTATTTATTTATATTTATACCATTTTTTGCCATTTTAGTAGGGAACACTTTCGTAACAAATCCACGTAAAATTACAGTCTATTTTTTTCCTGTCATTTTTGTGTCCTTTTTACTCAGTGCATCAAGTTTTATCTTTTAAATGGACATTGTATATTTTTTATGTTAAATTTGATTTTTACAAGCTTTTTATGTCAAAAAAACATTTTCCTAATACAAAATTTTATTTTCATGTTTTTCTCACAGTTACATGCTTTTTTGTCATTAATTAGTTAATTGTAATTCACCGGCTATTTTTGGATTATTTTCTTGATAGCTCATTCATTTCAAAATTAAAAAAAAAAAATCTTTTAAATCACTTTTCTTTTCTTCATATAATGAACTTCACAGCTGATACTGTCAAAGTGACAACAATACAGTATTGTTATTAATTCAGCAATTATTTTGTTAATGCCATACAATTTTTTTTAATCTATGCATTAGGAATAATCTCATCATTTGGTCAGTTCAGCTTGGATTAGGGTTCATGATACTGTTAGGATTTCTAATTATACCCCACAGACATATTTTCAGCCATGCTAATTGGGTGCTGAAAGCTTTCCAATAATATTTTTTGGATTAGTAAAGTCAAGCCAATTACAATCTAACCTCCGAAACATATTGAAACCAATGGATCTAAGGGGATTTACAGGGCAGATTTATCTTCCAGTACCGTCGCTTTTACATCTGTGTGCCATTTAATGCCTGTACCTCATCACAAAGCTGATTGTTTTCACCCAACAAAACTATTTGGAAATAGTTATTAATCTCCCTCCACAGTGGAGTCTGTTTTGCTGAGACATAATCTGCCAGAGTCTGATTGAGCTACATAATCCCAGCCCCTCGAGTCTCTATTGGATGTCTCTGATGGTGGCTGGAGATGTGACCCCACCCCCGCGTCCTCTGGCGTAGCTTCTCTACTGTATGAGTCTGCCCTGGGGGCTAAACAATATGCTCCTATGTTTTTTTTCTTTTTTTAATTAATCAGAACCTAAATCTGTGTGTCTGAGAACAGAGCTGCACCATCTGACTAATGATGATTCTCACACATTCTGTTAGCTTTTCTACATTGATTTCCTACCTTCTTCTTTCTCCCTTCTTCCTCTCGTTCTTTCCTTCTTTATCATTAACCACCTCACCCCGTGTTTGTTTCTTTTTCTGTCTCGCTTTTTCATCCTGCAAATCCACACTGCTATCTTTCCCCCTTTGGCCTGACCCTCACCACCAGTTCATTGCTCCTTCCTCAACTCACACCCGTACCTTCTTTCACCCTTGTTGCCCTGTCTACCTCCTTTTCTGCAACCAAGTTTTCCAACAGGAGCAGATTCAGGGTCAGTAGTTTTTATCCTGGATCATTTGTATCAGTGAGCGTGCAAAGTGCATAAGTGAGCTTAAATCATCACTTGCTGTGACACTGCGCAGCCGTTGGAGATGCACTGACGTGGAAGTGAGTGACAGCTGGGCTGGTCTAGGAATGAATGGAGGATCAATGACACATATCAACAGACAACTCTGAGCTGTGGGAGGGGAGGAGGTCTGTGTGTGTGTGTGTGTGTGTGTGTGTGTGTGTGTGTGTGTGTGCATGCGTGTCTGTGTGTGAGAGGGAGACAGAGAGAGAGAAACATTTGTACACACTTCCATTACACAGTTAAAATATTACTGATGACAAAACTTCCTAATATCACCTTTTTATGATCTAAGAAGGGCAAGTTGAAAGTTAGAGTGAATATAAAATGCAGGACCTATGCTGCTATATGACATAAACTATTAAATGCAAAGAAGAAGATATTAATTGATAAAGTATGTATTTGTGTTGTGTCAAAATTCAAATTTACCTTTAATGTGCCTTGTTTCAAAATCAGGATATACATTATATATTGTTAATATTTATTCTCCAACCAGCGGTCAAAAACAAATAGTGTTTAAATTGCAAAACAACCAAAAACTAAATATATGATCAAATTAAAGCTAACAACTTTCTTTGTTTTGTTTTGGATGAAAGTTTCTTTTTCTGTTACTGGACACACTGATTATTGTACAGCTTCTATATTTAAAGAGTTATTTTTTTTTTATTTAAAAAAAAAACCCTGCATACTGCACACTAGTATATTGCAAAAGCTCACTCTCGCATGAACGTTGTATCCTTTTACAAATGTGATCACCTAGTAACAGCAGTTCTTCATTCTGTGAGTCTATTATAGCCAATCGATGAGCTCCCTCTGCTGGTAAGAGTGGAGCAGCACTCCTTGGTCATATGACCAAGGAGCCCACAAAGTGAGTGGTATGTCAGAGACTTTGTCTTAGTAACCACTCTGTTCATTTATCTTTTGGTTTATATTTTTGAACCAGTGGAGAAGTATCTTTTTAAGATCAACTGGTTTTTGAGTAGTTTCTGTTGACATTATGATTTAAAAAGGGCAAACACAATTGTTTGATAATAATTCTGAACCTCGTCAACCATAGCTGAAAACTCAAACAGTTTGATTTGTTCTTATCTATCATCCAAAACGGGCCTTACTCAGAGTTTCTGTCTAAATTCTTCAGACTTTTTATCTGATTTAATGCCCACCTCAAATAAAATAATTATTCTGGATAATTGTGATATCCATGTAGATAATGAAAATGACAGCTTCAATGTTAATCTATTATTAGACTCAACTGGCTCATCAAAATGTGAAAAACCCACCCACCACTTTAATTATTGACAATATTCCCTGAAATCCCCTCTCATTTCCTAACAACATTTAAAATTACAATAATGGATTACACAACAGTGGGGAATACCTTTCATTACAGTAGGTGTCTTTCTGAAAGTGCCGTAACTAAATTTAAGAATATAGTTCATCCACTGTTGTCTTTTTCAATGCCATATGCCATCATAGTGCAGAGCAGCTACCTGAACTCAACTCGATTATTGAGATAGATTATTTTGTTAATAATTTTACAGCTTCACTGTGTATGACTCTGGAGACTGTAGCTCCTCTAAAAAACTTCAGTGTAACCCTCAAATGCAGATAATGCATAAGCTGGAGAGGAAATGGCATCTTGCTCATTTAGAAGATAATCATTTAGCCTGGAAAAATAATTTGTTGTTCTATTAAAAAGTCCTCTGTAAAGCTAGAACATTTTATTATTATCACTCATTAAAAAAAGTTTTTTCTTCAGCACTGTAGCCAGACTTACAAAAGGTCACAGCACTGTTGAGCATAGCATTACTTTAAATTTAACTAGTAAAGACTTCATGAATTTCTTCACAAATAAAATTTTAACCATTACAGAAAAAAATGCTCATATCCACCTCACAGACATAACATTTTGTACAACTACTTTCAATACCATTTATTATTTTAAAGAGTCCTTCTCCGATTGATTTTTCCAAATTTTTCCCATGGTTCAGTTTGTTTTCACGCAGAGAAAAATCCAAGTAAACTCCAAGCAAACCAAAATGCTTCACTACAAAGCACATGAGAATGTTTAGTCCGCTCATTAGCCAATTGTGTCTGAGGCAGGAGCAACCAAAGCAAATACAGGAAGAAGGTGCTGTGTGAGAAAATTGAGACTTTACAGTTTGTGAAAGTGTTCACATCTTCCTGATTTCATTTTTTTTGCATGTTTGACTTAAATGTTTCAGATCATCAAACAAATTTAAATAATACACAAAGATAACATGAGTAAACACAAAATGCAGTTTCTACATGAAACTGCAAGACAACACTAAACCACATGCAGGTCTAGTGTTGATCCAGTCTGATAAATGAACCAAATGCAAATTGATGTTGAACTGCTTATGAAGACTTTCAGTTTACTTGGTCAAATGCTTTGCCTGCATCTAAAGAGACAACTTCTAATTTGTTGATAGAGCAACTATTATATTTATTAGTCTATGTGCATTATTGGCTGAGTATCTAAAACCTGTCTGATCAGGATGTATTATAAATGGAATGATTTTTATTTTTGTTATCTTATGATAAGGAGGTTGATTACATTTTTTGTTCTATTTCCAATAGATTTTCACCAAAATACTACCGTAAAATAACAGAAAATAACTTCCTCATAAAAATACAGTTACTTTCAGTAATGAAAATAGAGTTTGTTGCTCTAATTTTACATGGGATTCTGCCTTTTCCAAGTGCTTTTAGACACTAAATTAGGAACATTGTAACGTGATTAAACAATGAAATTACCTATAAACAAGGTCAATGAATGTGGCAATAGAATAGACTAGAATAGAATAGAACAGCTTTTTATTGTCACTGTTACAAGAACAGTGAAAGGCAGTTTGGCATCTCTCCATGTGTGTGGAGGACACAATAGCGTAAGTATTTACATAATAACAGACAAATTTACATTTACACAAGAAAAGATATGTACAAGTTATACATACACCTGCAAACATACACGCACATACATACATATATGTATATATACATATTTGCATCCGTACATGCATACACACACATATTTCCACATACACACTTACATATATATACATACACATACATGCCATCTAACTAGCAGGTGCATTGAGAGGTGCAGTGTGTGTGTGTGTGTGTGTGTGGGGGGGGGGGGGGGGGTGCTGTTGGAACTATACTGAATAATGTTATAATAAATACAGTTTAAAGAGGTAAAGGTCTTGGTTGCATTGAAGTATCAACAGAAATACGATTTATAAATAAGGTGTAATATGAATAATATGAATAATAATACATAAATGTACAGAAATATACAGTTTACATAATAATGGATTGCGTGCCCTGGGACAGAGGAGAGGCTGCCATATCGCACCATTGGCCCCTCTGGCCATCACCAGTAGGCGGTAGGTGAAGAGTCTTGACCAAGGACACAACGACCGAGAGTGTCCGAGCCAGGGCTCGAACCGGCAACCTTCTGATCACAAGGCGAACTGCCAACTCTTGAGCCACGATCGCCCTCAATTAAATAAATTGTGTTTTACTATATTTACAGTGATTTTACATGATGTTGACATGTAAAATCACTGTGTAAATTTAATGATATTCTAGAAAAACAGTACAAAACTGTAAAATATACAGTAAGATACTTTGACATTACTATTTTTTGGAACAGTGCAGAACTTCACCACTCTGGTCCTCCAGACTGAAGTTGGTTGGAATGTAAGTATAATTCCTATTGTTGTAACCGTAAAAGCTGTCAAGGAATAAACTGGCAGATAAAAATAGTGGCCGAAATGTTTTCAGTGGGGCGCAATGTTACCTGTTAATAAGATTTTGCTATGTCTCACATTACTCCAGCAAAGCTCTCCTCACTTACCTAACACTTCCTCTGCAGCCTGCTCACTTGGCCCGGTTCTCCCGGATCCACCTCTGTCTGCCTTTGGCTCCTGGGGGGGTTATTTCGACTTCCGCCTTCATTTTCAAAGACAAAGACACTCACACTCACACCCAACATTCTCACTCTTTCTCACACTCACACACTCCACAAGAAGATTGTTGATTTATGTATCTGTGCATTTTCAAATTTGTGTGTTCCAGGTGTTGTATGTTTGCTTTTCTTACAGGTGCGGCAGTTCACAAAAGCTGACAGATAGGACAGGATTTAAAAAAATAAATAAATAAAAATGCTGATGATGACGATGAAGCTGTGATGGATTATTAGAGATCCTTCCGGACTGTGTGACCTCTGTGTGTCTGATTCAGCAGTTGTGCTAGTCTCATCTGTCACACACCCCGTCTTCTGAATTTTGCTGGCTGTCCACCTCATTCATGATTCATGATTATAAAAAGAGTTGAATGAATTTTGTAATTCATTCAAATATTCAAGCATGATATACTGGACTGTAAAATCACTTTTACTGTAAATGACCATTCTAATATTACTGAAGAAATTCAATTATTATACATATTGATGATATAATCACACAAAATTATTCATAAAAACTCAGTTTCATCTCAACATGAGTTCGCAGAAATTAAAGGATGTTTCGGCTCAAATTAACAAGCTCAATGGAATATGATTACAGCATATAACAAATTCATAAAAAATCATGTTTTACAGTTGACAGGAAAATCTTAGTGGAGTCATCTTTTTGCTCACCTACTCTACGTGTCTGTATAGCTTCATTTCAAACAACTGCAAGGTTCCAGAGAAATGAAGGGGCAATTCTGCTGAAACTGAAAAACGTCACAAGAATGCAATAACCTCATATTAAAATATTTTTTAAAAATCATGGGTGATGGCTGACATGGAATTCTCAATTGATTCCTCTTCTCAGCCACTTGCACTACATGTCTGCGACTGTTTCAGCTTCAACCACTGCTGTATTCTTCAGAAAATAAAGGACAGTTATGCTCATATTTCATTAGGTTATTCTGATCAAAAATTAATTAAAAATGTTCCTTATTACAATATTCATTTCTCTTATTTAAGATGATTTATCTTGCTCATACTAATGTAATATGCTTTATTTTTCACTTACAGGGAGTGACAAAGGACAGCAGAATACAGACAATAATACACACTGGATAAACTAAACTAACCCAACTAAACGGGGAACCAGGGTTAACTTACATAGAGGAGAACAGGGGGACTAGACAGCGGAAGATGGAGATGAGACTGGGCCACTGGGGAACACACAAGTGGACAAATCAGGATTATCGAGATGCGCGAATTAAACTCAATACCAAACACGCAAGACATGAGACCATCAAAATAAAATGGTAACTAAGACAAACACACACACACAATTTCACATCAACTATCAAGGATTATTTTTACTGAGTTTTTGATATACTTTTGTTGTATTCCATTAAATGTCTTAAATTTGAGCAAAATTGTCCATCATTTTCTGTGGAATAAAGGACAATTTTGCTCATTTGAGTTTAAACCGTGCACAACTGTGGTGTAGGTGAGCCAGAGGAAGAAAAATGTAACCGAAAATTTAATGTCAGCTTTAAAATAAATTTTGCTAGATTCAATTCAATTCAATTCAATTCAGTTTTATTTATACAGCACCAAATCACAACAACAGTCACCTCAAGGTGCTTTATATTGTAAGGTAGACCTACAATAATACATACAGAGAAAAACCCAACAATCACATGACCCCCTATGAGCAAGTGCTTTGGCGACAGTGGGAAGGAAAAACTCCCATTTAACAGGAAGAAACCACAGGAGAACCAGGCTCGGGGAGGGGCGGGGCCATCTGCTGCGACCGGTTTGGGTGAGGAGAGGAAGACAGGACAAAAGACACATTGCGGAAGAGAGCCAGAGATTGATAATAGCTAATGATTAAATGCAGAAAGGTCTATACACACAGTGGTAAAGGTGAGTGAAGAAGAAATACTCAGTGCATCGTGGGAATCCCCCAGAAGCCTACACCTATTGCAACTACAGGAGGATTCAGGGTCACCTGATCCACCCCTAACTATATGCTTTATCGAAAGGAAAAGTTTTAAGCCTAAAAAGCAGAGAGTGTGTCTGTCTGCTGAATCCAAACTGGAAGCTGGTTCCAAAGAAGAAGGGTCTGAAAGCCAAAGGCTCTGCCTCCCATTCTGCTTTTAAATACTCTAGGAACAACAAGTAAGCCTGCAGTATGAGAGTGATGAAAATGACAGTTCGCTTGACAGCATTGTTGATCCTGCGTCAGTGAGACACAAAGGTTGCTCTAAAACCACCGTGGAGACTTCTGTGGACCCAACAAGACTAAAGAAAAATTCTCATATGAGAGACGTTTTGTAACTCTCCACAGCTGTGGGTCAGGGTCAAAGAGCATGAACTGGAATCAGTACAATAGGTGGGCTGCTTGGGAGGACAGTCATGGCAGCCAAATGTCAAACTCTACACTTAAGTGCTGTTTTATCAAGCCAAAATCCAGCTCAGGTTTGTCACGGCCTGGTCTTATTTTGAAAGGTCAGACAGGAAGTCCTGTTTATTTCCTTAAGTGTCTGCTGCTGACGCAGGAGTGACCGCTCAGTCAAGGAGTGAGGAGGCTGGGCTGACGCTCGGCCAGTAACACTGCTGCTGCAGCAATGATGCGATTTATTGTGGAGTGTCGGAGGACGCTGCGAGCGAGAACCCCCGAGGATGGAGGGTAAAACAGCAATACTTACTCTCTGCGGCTCAGTGCTCATTTCCATTTCTGTCTTTAATGTAGACTCCAGAAGACTGACACATATTTCTCCAGTCCTTAGGCAAGTAGTTTGTAGTACGCTTTTATAATATTACATATATAACTATAACTATGTATATGGCATATCCTGACATACTTACCCAGAGGTACAGAATGTGAATATGCTAACACGTAATGAGAAATGCTCTTTGTTTTTGCACATGTAACAGCGGAGCGAAGAAATGGGACAAACAGCTGACAGTTGACAGTGGGGATGTGGAGGCGACTTTGGCAGATCAAAGTGAAATTAATTGTACTAATTTAATGTTCTTGGTGATAAATAACCCACTAATGCAACTGATCAGTTTTCTAGTAGCTGGTAGTAGCTACAACAACAAATAACAGCATTGTAATAGTTTTAGCAGCAGATTTAGATTGAGAATAAAAAGATTTAGATCTTTTTTTTGCAACATGTGTTTTATTATCAAGTAAAAACTAATTTATATCTAATTTTGACATACTCACAAATGTGTGTTTGAATCCACATGAAAACAAAGCAACTGGAACACTTACAAGTATTTATGAAATGGGTATATAAAACCCCTTTTTAAAAAATATGGTTATGTTTAAATGAGATGATGAGATAGCCTTTATTTGTCAGTTGCAAGTCTTTTGCCCACAACCAAGATGACAGACCTTGTCAACTGTACATACAATACAAACATCACATTGGGGAGACAGGTCAGGCCAGGTAGCGAGGAAAAAAACATCGAAATATGTAACACAAAAGGATAATACAGGAATGCACAGATATCAACACACCATAACACAATAAACACAGACAAGCAACATGGGAAAGAGTTCCAGTGTGTACATCTGATCTGGGACCGCTGTAATCTTCGACTGCGCCTCCAACTGACCCGATGTCCACATCAGAGGGGAGGTAAGCGTTGGAGGTGGCGTTGGGTAGGGAGGGTGATGCGTCAGTGAGTGCTTATCAGTATCAGTATATGTATGTGTGTGCGTGTCCATAGTTCAGCTGAGACAGTGTCCTTCGCCCTGCCAGGCTAAGTAAACAGTCTTCCAGCCAACCCAGGTGGCCTTGCATGGGATGGGAAGGAACAGACTCAACACAGTCGTTATCAGGGTGTTTTGTTCAGCTCCGGCCTTGAGCCCACAGCTGGCGCCGAAGGGGTAGCCACATTACGATGGTGATTTTTCTTTTTGCAAACAACTCATGAGAATTTCAAGCTGTTTTTAACACTCTGTCACTGGTCTCTCAATCTCCCGTTGGATAGCTGCAAGTTTCTCCATGATGTTATTAGCCGTCGATTCCGTGATCTTGTCACTCTTTTGCTCACAGAGCAGATTCTGAGATCTCACGACTGCAGCCAACTGATCCGTGATGTAAATTGTTAACATCTCAGATAAAACACAAAAGTATTCACTCATCTGCCTTCACACACATATGAACTTGAGTGACATTCTTAATCCATAGGGTTTAATATGATGGCGGGCCACCCTTGCAGCTATAACAGTTTCTACTCTTGTCTGTGAAGGTTCTCAGTCATCCAGGTCATCGTAGTCAAAGGAGTTTGCAAAGAAAAGCGTCTGGACTTCTTTGAGTTGCTTGAAGACGTTTCACCTCTCATCCGAGAAGCTTCTTCAGTTCTAAGGTCAAATGGCCGAGAGTCCCAGATTTAAACCCAGTGGGAGTATCCCCCCAAGGAGGGACAAAGGACCCCCTGGTGATCCTCTAATCACATGCGCCAAGGTGTGAAAGCGGGTGTGGGACCTAATCAGCCAGGGTTTCGGGTGAGCTCATTGTCAAACCTGGCCCCACCCTATCATGTGATTTCCTGAGGTCAGATGGCCCAGGATGTGAGTGGGTGTTAAGGCGTCTGGGGAGGGAACTCAAAACTGGATTATAGATGGCAGACAGTTGGTGTCGTAAACCACCACCTCTGTTCAAAGATGGTCGCTCACAGTGGACATAGATGGCCTCTTTCACTCCTCTTTCAAACCATCTGTCCTCTCTGTCCAATATGTGAACATTGGCATCCTCGAAAGAGTGACCTTTATCCTTAAGATGCAGATGGACTGCTGAGTCTTGTCCTGTGGAGGTGGCTCTTCTATGTTGTGCCATGCGCTTGTGAAGTGGCTGTTTGGTCTCTCCAATGTAGAGGTCTGGGCATTCCTCACTGCACTGTACAGCATACACCACGTTGTTCAGTCTGTGTTTTGGAGTTTTGTCTTTCGGGTGAACCAGTTTGTGTCTGAGTGTGTTGCTGGGTCTGAAGTACACTGGGATGTCGTGCTTGGAGAAAACTCTCCCGAGTTTCTCTGATACACCGGCTACATAGGGGATGACAACGTTGTTGCGTCTGTCTTTCTTATCCTCCCTCGCTGGTGTCTGATCTTCTTTTCTGTGCCTCTTTGCTGACTTTATGAACGCCCAGTTAGGATAACCACATGTTTTCAGTGCTTTCTTTACATGTGTGTGTTCCTTCTTTTTCCCTTCAGGCTTAGAGGGAACAAGTTCTGCCCGGTGGTGTAGGGTCCTAATTACTCCAAGTTTGTGTTCCTTGTGTTTCTACTCTTCTGGGAAAGCTTTCCACAAGGTTTAGGAGTGTGTGGGAATTTTTGTCCATTCTTTTAGAAGTGTTTCTAGAACTGAGGTCAGGCATTGATGTTGGACAAGAAAGCCTGGCTCACAGTCTCTAATTCATACCAAAGGTGGTCTGTCGGGTTGAGATGAGCACTCTGTGAGGCCAGGCAAGTTCTTCCACACTGAACTCGCTCATCTTTATGCAACCTACTACGCCCAAATTACTCTCCAATATATCGATCAGAATATGTGTGAATATTAGATAGACCACTTTAGTTGCAGTCATGGACAGCAGCACAAATCATAGTAGATAGTGGATAGCTGTACATTAGAAATTCCTCACACAGTGAAACTTCTTCTCAAATGAATAAGTGCTGATGAATTGACAAGTAAACTATAACTTACAGTCACTTACACATTTTACATCACATTTGATTAGGCTTGTACCACAAAGGGTTTAATTATTTATGGAGAAAACACCATGGAAGACTCATAAGAACTAAAAACCATCAGTCAAAGTGATTAAGCTGCAGTGACTGTAGCCTAGCTAGTTAAAGTCAGTTGCTGAGATAGCCTTGGCTATAATTTCAGGAATTAGGAGAATGTGAAGGAAAGGAACATTGTATTTTTACGCTACACAAAGTAAAAGGACAATACAAGAAATTATGTTCTCTCGCGTTAATGACATCAGGTTGTGGTTGGGTTAGCAGCAGGGTTGGAGTAGAGGTGAGCAACAAAAATTAAATTAAATCATGTTCCAAAACAATTAAAGTGTTTTAAGTGGAAGGAAACAACATTAGAAGCTTCCTTTCACTTCCCGGGGTGTCACTGTGATGATGCGTGACTACTTAGAGTAGCAAAGCTAGAAAAAATGATTTGTCCTCTATAACTAGTACACTGAAAATACAGGACAACACTACCACACTACATGCTTATGAATGCTGTGTCAAGAATGTCAAATGACATAGTTGTTGTTGGGAACATAATTATCATGACACAGGATTCCTAAGCATGTAGTGTGGGTGCAGCTGAGCAGCTGACATGAAGGGAGCAAATGTTCCAGGATGGCACTATCTGTTGTTAATAAAAGCACCTCTGCTTTTTATCGTGCACTTTTCAGTTTTCTGCCTGAACCATCTGCAAGCCTCTGATGGTAACAGTGAGAGTACTGTCCTATGGCTTTATCTCCCCTCCTCCATCTGTGTCTCTGATGTGGTCCTATCTCTTTTCTGTCACCTCATTGTTTCTCTACATGTGAAATGGCTGCGATTTTCATTCTGGTCAGAAGGCAACACAGTTGATTCAAAGTAATCAAAAAAGCACAAATCAGTTACTAAATCTTAGCTTGAACTGAGAGAAAAGGAGTTCCAGGTTAACCTAATCCCGAAACATGCTAATCACACAAAGTAAAGTTATTTACTCCAAATACGGTGACATTTTATTGGCTGATAAACTGTTTTACCCTACCTGTTTCTGCTTGTAGAGGAGCAGCATCCAAACTGTACATACTTGAACAATTTTGCATTTCTACTTTGATAGCACATTACAGTGCTTCGTTCTAGCTCTATTTTGATTAAGTGCACAAACAATGTGGGAGATAAAGCCACCATTCTATTGAAACTTTAGCTGTTCAGGAGTAACTACACAGAAATACATGAGAGGTAGCTGATGATCTGAGTAGTACCTACAAAATGGCAATGCACCTATTCTCAGAGTACCCCTTCACCCAAGAACATTGGTTTTGCTTGTATAGTTGTATTTGTGCTCTTGAAAACTATTTGATGAAAACGCCAATGCGGTTGGCTAATGAAGTAGGGCAGAATGAATATTGAGTGATATTGATTGCCGGTGCAGACTGCTGCTGCTGTGCTCTAGGATTTTTATGGATGGCTCTCTCTCACACACACACCCACACACTGTGTGTTGTGTATGAACCGATCATACTGCAGAGGCCAGTGGTGATGGAGAGGGGGAGAGTATAGAGAAGGACATGAAGGAAACAGTGGTATGGGAGGAAAATGAGGAGGAGGAAAAACATGAAGAATGGAGACTTGTACAGGAATGGGCGTTCTTCCATGGATGCATAAGTCTGCTCTACCCTTTTCTTCTCTGGTCTGACTCATCTTCCACACTGGTGCAGTCTGCCTGTGTGCATTTTCCAGCACACACACACACGTGCGTGCAGGCGATGACACGTTAACAGAGGGAGCTCCGCCTCCTCTGCAGTGTAGCGACAGCTAGAGAGGGGCAGCAATGGAGGAGCCAGCAGTACAGCAGGAAAAAATAGAGGGATCGTGGGAAGGAGGGCATGATGAAGGAAAAGCAGACTGGAAAAACGAATGCTCTCTCTCATCCCTCCTTAAACATTCCTGTCTTCTTTGCTGGTCATCTCCCAGGGACACCGACATCACGGAGACTGATGAGAGAATCCTTGCCAAGACGGCCGAGATCAGAGTAAGAAGACCACAGCACCTAGCACTGGTGTGTGTGTGTGTTTGAATCTGTGTGTGTCTGTGTTTTTTGTCGAAATCATATTTTCTGTTATTTGTGAGATAATTTGGACAGTACCTATATCATTTTTATGTATGTGTGTGGCTGTAAGGTTTCCAGTTTGGGACCCTTCCATCACTGCATTTCCCATGATGCTATCATGTGATGTCATGATGCTGTAGGACTAGTCTCACAAAGATGAAGCTGTAAACACCCACGTGTTCAGCGGAAGTCTGGATTGCCAGACTGTCCTGGTCCTTGAAATGTTCACATTTTTATGGGCTCAAATTGTGGTCATAAATATTTTGTACTTGTAAATCAGGATTTGTATGTGTAAAAAGAATTTGTGTGTGTGTAAAAAAGATTTGTGTGTGGACTTAGCCAAAAAATACCTCTGAAACTCTGCACTCATTTTTGAAGTTACAAGTACGAATTTTGACCCTATTTTTCTTGCTTTCATCTGATTGGCCAATGTCATGTCAATCACAAATTTAACTATCCAATCAGAGAACAGATGGGTTTGGCTATTGGAGGGGTGCTTTATGGAGCTTCAGGTCCTTGAAGGGAATAAATGCCCTTTTACATGCCAGCCCAGCGCAGTGTTGCCAACTTAGCGACTTTGTCGCTATATTTAGCGAGTTTTCAAACCCCCTTAGCGACTTTTTTTCTAAAAAGTGACTACCGACAAATCTGGCGACTTTTTCTGGTGTTATTGGAGACTTATTTATGACGACTTTTTGACGTGAAAGCGCGTATTGCTTTTACTCTCAACAAGCAGCGGGTGCTGCCGTGGGCACCTCGCCCGTTCCAAAGCGCTCACAGGTGGAGGATAGTCCTCCCCCAGCTGCTATCAGGGCAGGAGATGTTCACACCTACAGTATGCGTCCAAACTGCAAATGAATCGCGCATGAGCGAAGCCGCTGCTCCCGCACTGACTGTAACGCAGTCAGTTCTTCTTTTACTCTTATGCTGTTTTGTGGATCACAAGGTTTAAAACTACTTATAAACACACACACACACAAAGTAACTCCACCAGAGTGCCTATTTCGGGTCACTTTTGCCGGTCCAAGCCCGGGTGAAGGAGCAGGGTTGGAATTGTGACATTAAAAAAACAATAATTGCTAAAAGAAATTTAATTTGTAGTTCTAAATAAACTCTAAATGCATTTAGGACGTTTTTTACTCAATTTATGTCTCTTCCGCGATGTTATTTCTCTCTCCAGCAACATAGGTTACAATTACATTAGCATGACCAATTATGCAATTAGGCGATGACGTCATTTAGCGACTTCTAGCGACTTTTAGGACAGCCAATAGCGATTTTCCTTACTGAGGAGTTGGCAACACTGGCCCAGCGTTTTCCTTCATCACCACGAAGAAATAACAGTCTGTGGTGGTCCGAGTTTTGTGATTTTTGTGTCACAGGTTTACGTGCTTAATACAGGGACCTCCAGAGCCTTTTCAACAGCGCTGCGGACCTCGGGGGAGGGGGGGTATTGTGGAAATGACAGTCTTCAATAGTGGGGATAGTTACAAAGCTTTCTTCGTTATGAATTAGCATACATGTTTTTATTGAACATTTGAAGAACTAGCAAAAAAAAACAGAAACTGTTGTAGAGGACATAAAGTCAGAGATAGAAACGACAAGGAGCAGGTGCATCTAGTACAGGTAGAGCTGCTGCAAAAACCCACAGAGCTCAGCAGCCAGCGTAACAAATTCTGGATCCTTGGCTTTTAGTTAGCATTAGCAGCACATGCTGCGTCCAATGTGAAAGGACCTTTATGCTGCGCACTGTGACTCACAGCAATGGTCCCGGGTCAGCCCTGACTTTGTGTTAAACTAATCCTAAAGTAATAATGGTATTTCTAACCACTGATATACCAAAACTTTATCCTTTCAACAGCTGCTGAAAGTTAGGGGACCTAGCTGCTATCGGATATTTATATAGAGATCCCCCAGCTTCAAACTGTATTACCCTTCAAGGACCTGCAGTTCAAAAAAGCGCCCCTCCGACAGCCAAACCCATCTATTCTCTGATTGGATAGTTAAATTTGTGATTGAGATGACATTGGCCAATCAGATAAAAGGAAGAAAAATAGGGTCAAAATTTGTACTTGTAACTTGAAATTTGAGTGCAGAGTTTCAGAGGTATTTTTTGGCTAAGTCCACACACAAATCTTTTTTTACACACACACAAATTCTTTTTACACATACAAATCCTGATTTACAATTACAAAACTGATTTACAAGCACAAAATATTTATGACCACAATTTGAGCCCATACATTTTGGTGACTTCTCTATGAACTTTAAAAAAGGGGAAGTGTGTTCACACCCAGGTAACATTTCTGATACCAGACCAAAAACCAACCAAGCAAAGGGAAAATCTCTGTACAGTAATTGGAGCTAAATAAGACCTTTTGTCTTTCTTTTTTTTTTGTCCCTAAAAATCAAAACTCTCAATTATTTTGTTGGATTTTCAGTTTGTTGGATCTCTCTCTAAACACACAAAATTAAACCCACTGATGGATAACTTGGGCTGATGTATTTTCGGAATTGTGTTTTTTCACCTGCACTTTGTGTGTGTAAATGTTTCATCATCCCAGCGTTTATATCGTTCTGCAGAGTTTAACTGTGTCTTTGTGTGTGATGTAGGAGCTGGAGAGCGCAGTGGCAGTGGAAAACTTGGAACTTCAGGAGCAGAGGTCAGACCGCAAAGAGCTGGAGGAGACCCTAGTTAAATTAGAGAAACACAAAGAGAAACTGATACAGCAAATAAAGGCAACCAGACAGCTCTGCTATGAAGAAAGTCAGCAGGTAATGATGCACAGTACTGCTGCTCGGGCAGCGTGTGCTCTGTATTTTTTCAGCATTCACGTGATGCACAGCTGTGTGAGTGGGTATCTCGTCTCCTCGACTGACACGCCGCCTTGAAAAGTACAGTTTGAGGGATAAGTTGATGTTAACTGTAGAGTTTTTTAGAGGTGGGTGAAACTGTTGAGCGCACAGTGGAAGTGTTTAGAACCTGCCCAGAGAAGATGACTTTGAATAACCCAAAGTTTTTCAAAATTCCAGACTGTGTCATGGTTTGGGGTTTGTGACACAGCTTTTTTGAGTTTTCCTTTAGGTTTATGACGTTTGCTTTATTGGGATGTTTTAGGGTTGAGTTGTGCTCCACAAATGTTTTGAGTTATTTTGTATTCATGTTTCCTGAGTCTGTTTTGTTCCTGTGTGCGTTCCTTCATCCCGGCCCCTGTGTCAAGCTGCATGTCTTAGTCTGCATCTTGGTGTGTTTTCTGTTTTATTTTGACAGTCTCTTGTCCCATGTTCAGTGTGTTCAGTTTTGCTTCCCCCTTCTCGTCTGTTAGATTATGATCTGCTGTGTTCCCCAGGTCTCTCCTCTTTGCCGTGATTTCCCCTTTTGTATATATTGTTTATGTTTTACTCTGTCCATCATTGTGATCTCTCTCTTGCTGTGCGTCCTGTGTGCGTGGTAAATCTCTGTACTGCTATGTCTGTTTAGTTTCTGTCAGTTATTCAATTCAATTCAATTCAATTCAATTTTATTTATATAGCGCCAAATCACAACAAAAGTTGCCTCAAGGCGCTTTATATTGTACAGTAGATAGCACAATAATAAATACAGAGAAAAACCCAACAATCATATGACCCCCTATGAGCAAGCACTTTGGCGACAGTGGGAAGGAAAAACTCCCTTTTAACAGGAAGAAACCTCCGGCAGAACCAGGCTCAGGGAGGGGCGGCCAGGGCGGCCAGGGAGCCTCCCTAGTTTTTTTATTTCTCAGTAGATCCAACAATAAAACTAAATTCAATCCTGCCTGCATGTATGCACTTTGGGTCAGAAACTCTGCCTGTCTGAGACATAATTTACAGTAAAAAATGTGATGAACTGCAATATACGTTATTGCAGTTGTATTGTTATAATATCGTAACATGGGGTGTCTGTTGATTTCAACCTCTTTTTATATATTTTTATATATACATTTAAAAAATTCCCTTTCCCCCCCGTGGGTGGTCTATCATTCAAGCTCTGGTCCTCTACCAGAGGCCTGGGAGCTTGAGGGTCCTGCACAGTATCTTAGCTGTTCCAAGTCCCAAGCTAGCCACTCGCCTAGCTTGGGACTTGCTCCACCTAGTGCTCTGATTACCACTGGGACCACTGTTACTAGGGCTGCTCGATTATGGCAAAAATGATAATCACAATCATTTTCACTGAAATTTAGATCTCGATTATTTGACGATATTTATTTAACAATAACAATGTATTGAATAATGGCTTTAAAGATTGTCAAAAAATAGTATAAAATAGTGTGCAAATACTGATTACAGTGAAAATGTTTGCAATATAAAAAATAAATGAAAAATGTAAACATCTATGTTTAGTGAACTTCAAAATACTGCACAATATTTGATCCACCTCTGACTCCGCGAACCCATAATGTTTCCACACCACTGAAGTCGTTTTACCTCTCTTTTCAACCAACGGCATTCTTTCTTCAGCAGCCATTATCCTCTCCTCTCCAAATAACTTCTGCTTAGCTTCCTGAGCTTTCCGAGCTTCCCTCGGGTCCTCTTAATTGTTGTGACGTGTATTCGAAACGCAGAGAGGTGCGCTCGATTTGCCACACGGAGCAGCGCGAGAGTAAAGCACGAGGGAGGTGCTAATAATTGGCTCAGTCATTTTTAATGATCGTTGAAAGCCCAGATCGTAATCGAGATTAAAATTCGATTAATTGAGCAGCCCTAACTGTTACCTTCACCCTCCACATCTTCTTGAGCTCTTCTCGGAGCCCTTGGTACTTCTCTAGCTTCTTGTGTTCCTTCTTCCTGATGTTGCTGTCATTTGGAACCGCTACATCTATGCACTTGTCTACCACTACTATGTCCAGTTGGTTAGCCACCACCATTTTGTCCGTCTGTATCTGGAAGTCCCACAGGATCTTAGCTCGGTCATTCTCCACCACCCTTGGGGGCGTCTCGCATTTTGACCTCGGGACTTCAAGCGCATATTCGGCACAGATGTTTCTGTATACTATGCCGGCCACTTGGTTATGGCGTTCCCTTTATGCCCTGCCTGCTAGCATATTGACCCTGCTGTTATGTGCTGGATTGTCTCAGGAGCATCTTTACACAGCCTGCACCTGGGGTCTTACCTGGTGTGATAGACCCCAGCCTCTATGGATTTTGTGCTCAGAGCTTGTTCCTGTGCTGCCATGATTAGTGCCTCTGTGCGGTCTTTCAGTCCAGCTTTGTCCAGCCACTGGTAGGATTTCTGGATATCAGCCACTTCCTCTGTCTGCCGGTGGTACATACCGTGCAGGGGCCTGTCCTTCCATGATGGTTCCTCCTCTTTCTTGGGTTTCTGTTGGCTCAAGTATTCACTGAGCAGGCAGTCAGTTTGAGCCATCATCCTAATGTAGTTCGTTGTCTCATCCTGGACTGTGGTACTGACACTCACCAGTCCCCAACCTCCTTCCTTCCGCTTACCATACAGCCTAAGGGTGCTGGACTTGGGGTGAAACCCTCCATGCATGGTCAGGAGCTTCCTGATCTTCATGTCAGTGGCTTCTAACTCCTCCTTTGGCCAGCTTATTATTCTACCAGGGTACCTGATCGCGGGTAGGGCATAGGAGTTGATAGCCCGGATCTTGTTCTTAACATTCTTACCTAACGGCCTCTTCAGGTACTTGTAGCTGTCCTCTATGTCTGCATTGTTGCTTTCTGGTAGTTCAATCCCCTCAGTTCTGACTACCTTCCCTCTCTTTGTTATTATCCGACTACACTTTTCCAGCCCGAACGACATTTCGATGCCATTGCTGTATATCCTGGTGGTTTGGATCAGTGAATCGATGTCTCGTTCACTCTCGGCATATAGCTTGATGTTATCCATGTAGAGGAGGTGGCTGACAACTGCTCCATTCCATAGTCAGTATCCATAGCCAGTCTTATCAATGATCTCACTGAGGGGTTCAGAGCAGCAGTGAGGACAGAGCATCTCCTTGGTAGATCCCGCACTTGATGATGGCTTGTGCTATGAGCTTGAAGTTGGACTCTAGCATTGTCTGCCACATCCCCATTGAGTTCCTGATGAAGGCCCTTAGGGTCATGTTGATCTTGTACAGTTCTAAGCATTCCAGGATCCAGGTTTGGGGCATCAAGTCATGGGCCTTCTTGTAATCAATCCAGGCAGTGCACAGGTTGGTCAGCCCAGTCCTGCAGTCTCAGGCGACTGCTTGGTCTACCAGTAGCTGGTGTTTTGCGCCTCTGGTATTCTTTTCTGTAACCCACTCATGTATTGACCCATGTGCCTGTTCATCTTAGCCGCTATGCTTCCATGTGGTGCTGAGGACGTTATTGGCTGGTAGTTGGACGTGACCAATTCCATCTGTGGGCCTTCAGTTAGCCATTCTGGGTGTCTCTCATTGACTAGCAGCTGGTTCATCTGCGCTGCCAGATGCTCATGTAGTGCAGTCAGCTTCTTCAGCCAGTAGGTGTGAACCATGTCAGGACCTGGTGCTGTCCAATTCTTCATACTGGTGACCTTTTCTTGGCTGTCTGCCACTGTAAAGTTACTGGATCCTGTTCAGAGAGGTTGCTGTGGTCTGTTCCTAGATCCACTAGCCAATGAGCATTGCTGTTTTGGGTTGCGTCTGTCACGGGGTGGAAATGGACGAGTTACTTTGGTTTTTTGTGCATGTTTTGCTGTGTTTTACATTTTAATATTTTAATACTGTACAGTGGTTTATTTTTATGAGTTTTACTGCATGTTTATTGTATTTATTGGTGACTTGTCCGGAAAGACTCCGCCCCTCCCTGATTATGAACCATATACACCTGCGAGGTTCCCGGAGGCCAATAAGAGGGCCTACCAGCCGACAAACAGAAAGGCCTGAGAGAGAAGCAGCAGTGATGGCGATCTAGAAGTGGCAGCTGACGGCCACAAGCGGCGGCGGCGCCGGAGTTGGCGTCAGTGCGGGGCTGGGAGAGCTTGGCGTGAAGCGAGCCAGGAGGATACAGCGCCGATACGCAAGGACGCAGGTCAAGGTGTCCGACTGCTTCAGCAACTGGAGGCCAGATTTCGCGTCTGCGGAAACTAGAGGTGGCGAGGCGGGCCGGTGCCGATTGGCAATTACAAAGAAGCAGCGGGCAGAGTTAAGAGCTCTGCCCACTCGGGCGCACCGGGGCGCAGAACGCGAAGAAGGAGACGAGGACGCCGCCGGGTTTCCCTCCTGCACCGCTTCACTGGATTTTTAAATTTTTAGTGACTTCTATACCGTGGCGATCGCCACTGGACTTTTAATCTTGTGTTATTGATGTTTATGGTGTGTTCTCCCCTGGCCAGGGCTGTTTTAATCTATTTTACATTTTTTTTTACTGTTTAAATGTAATAAATTATATTTTATCTTTATGGTTTTTAAATTTGTTGTGCATTCCCTTGGCTGCCCCACTGCTCTGTCCGTTTTAGGAGGGTTTCTCTCTTTTTAATATCTGTGCAAAGAAACGCCTTCCCTCCCTAGGTTACATAATTGGCGTTGTCGACAGGATACGGTGTTAAGAGCAGTTGGGTTAGTCAGGGGAATAGTAAAATGATGTATGTGTATTCTGGTGCCCCAGTTTTGCTGTAGTTTAAAAGTGATAGGCCAAATAAGAAGATGGAGGATGGACTGTTGGAGCCAAAGCCAGGGACCACTGAGCAGATGGGTATGGACAGTGTGCGCAGGTATGAGTGTTTGGCCACAAGAAGCGCGAATAAGGAACGTCCAACGTAGGTTGTCATGGGAGGTCGACTGCAAGTTTGCGGGACGTGGGCAGCAGTGCTTGGGATTAAGCACGAAACCTAGGTTAGGCCTGGAAGTATTCCCACAGTAGCAGCTAGGTGCAGTTTAGGACCTAATGACTCAAGGGTAGCTATGCTATGGGGACATGAAAGGGATTGCTCGTTGTGGCATTTGACTGTATGGCGCACTTTGTTATATTTTCGCTTGGCGGTAGGAGAAGGAACTAGACTCCAAGAAGGTCATGGCTGGGAGATGGAGCATTAGCAGGGACTGCTAATATTTCAGTGTGGGGGGGATGTCACGGGGTGGAAATGGACGAGTTACTTTGGTTTTTTGTGCATGTTTTGCTGTGTTTTACATTTTAATATTTTAATACTGTACAGTGGTTTATTTTAATGAGTTTTACTGCATGTTTATTGTATTTATTGGTGACTTGTCCGGAAAGACTCCGCCCCTCCCTGATTATGAACCATATACACCTGCGAGGTTCCCGGAGGCCAATAAGAGGGCCTACCAGCCAACAAACAGAAAGGCCTGAGAGAGAAGCAGCAGTGATGGTGATCTAGAAGTGGCAGCTGACGGCCGCAAGCGGCGGCGGCGCCGGAGTTGGCGTCAGTGCGAGGCTGGGAGAGCTTGGCGTGAAGCGAGCCAGGAGGATACAGCGCCGATACGCAAGGACGCAGGTCGAGGTGTCCGACTGCTTCAGCAACTGGAGGCCAGATTTCGCGTCTGCGGAAACTAGAGGCGGCGAGGCGGGCCGGTGCCGATTGGCAATTACAAAGAAGCAGCGGGCAGAGTTAAGAGCTCTGCCCACTCGGGCGCACCGGGGCGCAGAACGCGAAGAAGGAGACGAGGACGCCGCCGGGTTTCCCTCCTGCACCGCTTCACTGGATTTTTAAATTTTTAGTGACTTCTATACCGTGGCGATCGCCACTGGACTTTTAATCTTGTGTTATTGATGTTTATGGTGTGTTCTCCCCTGGCCAGGGCTGTTTTAATCTATTTTACATTTTTTTTTACTGTTTAAATGTAATAAATTATATTTTATCTTTATGGTTTTTAAATTTGTTGTGCATTCCCTTGGCTGCCCCACTGCTCTGTCCGTTTTAGGAGGGTTTCTCTCTTTTTAATATCTGTGCAAAGAAACGCCTTCCCTCCCTACGTTACACGTCCTTCTCCCATATGCTCTTCCAGTATTGCTCTGTCTTCCAGCCTTGGTGGTGCTATTCTTACGATAGCACAGTGGTCCCCTTTGGAACTTCACATTGGGGGTTCAACTCCCAACCAGGCGTGTATCCAGTAAGGGTCAGCAGGCTAGGCACCCATGCTAACCAAGCCTATCTTGGAATATTTGCGATATATTTAACTGAAGACATATCGGCTCAGACTTCACCGGGTCAGGTGTTGAGGAACCTGGACTGTCAGGAGTAATGAGAAATGGACCAAGATGGTAGATAGTTGTTAACGAATAAGTTCAACTGGTTTGGTTTGGTGAGTGATGGAGGGAAGTGACTGACCATTGAGAGCATTTACAGCTACCAGAACCTCAAGAGCCCTAACCGCAGTCACAAGTTGTCACACCGAATCTCTGTTAATCAGACTCTCCTCGGCACCTGCCTTCAAAAGCACTTGTAATGAATAGGTCCTGGTCTTGCCACACAGGGTGGTAGGGAGTTGCATACGGGGACCCTCAACATCTGGAGAGGCACTGCCCACTTAGTATCCCCACAGTTACTGGTAGGCACTGTCTTTTGGCCAGGCAGGGCAAGAGGCCAGAAAGTGGCCCAACAAACCGCAATACATACACAATCGCTCCTCAAACCTCCTCCAGCATTTCTCTGATGTCAACCTTGTGCATCCCAGTTGCATTGCCTCAGCGGGAGTCAAAGCAAATGCCAACAAGGAAGACCGGTCCCATCTGGGGGTCCTTGAGGATCAGGACTGTTCAGCCTTCAGTTAGCCATTCTGGGTGTCTCTCATCGACTAGCAGCTGTTTCGTCTGTGCTGCCAGACACTCGAGGAGCTAGTAAGAAAGGTCCGAGGAGCAAAACGAGTGGAGAAGTGCCCACCCTGGTCACTGTAACCTCTAACCCCCTTCTCTCTCTTTCACGCAACCGATTGTCAACCTGATTGCAAAATCTGCTAGGCTTTCAAAACACCTGGGTTCATCCCGAGCAGCGAGCTCATCCTTTTAAAGTGGAACACAAAGTGTTTTCTTACCCCCCTGTGTCTGTGCCCTTAACACGAAAATTAATGGAGAACTCGGCTACAGACAGGGTACTGTCAGAGGCTGAGTAACTGATGGGCTGCTTTATCAGTGCACAAAGGATATTGGAATAAAACCTTGAAATCTTGGAGGAACTGTGCATAAGTAAGTATTTCTAAAGAATGTCAGCAGGAGGTAAGATTTGGCCCATTACCAGTCAGGGTCCTGAAAGGAACCAACAATTATTTATTCCCTTGAATTAACATTAGGAAAGGCCCTGGGAGAGTGCTGGAATAGCAGAGCAGAATGAAGAAGAAGCCTCTGACCTGGCCCACCTCCCCTACACTGTAAAACCCAATAAGTTAATTTAACTCAAAACTTTTGGTGAAACTGATTACATAAAATATTTTAAGTAACTAAAACTTAAAAATAAAAGTTAAATAAACACACTTTATTTATTAGCTTTAGATAAATAGTTTTAAGTACCACTGATAAATGTTTTTTATGTTATATCCACATTTTTGGTTTAGTACTCTCTACTTGATATTTTGAGTTTCAAGTACAAATCTAGCTCAAGTAACTTTTAGGAATTAATATTTAATTTCAAAATGTTAACCATTTTAAGCTAATACAACTCAAAAATTTAAAATACAAACGCTTATAATATCCAAATCTATTGTGTTTTGAATTTGATATATATATAAATGTGCCCAAAATAATTACACTTGTAAAAACACAAGACAGAAAATATAAATTTAAGTTACAAATTTACTGAGTTACTTTAACACATAGCCTTTCTAACAAAAAGCCCAAAGACATAAATCCACCACATTTTATAGGGAATAATGTCAGAAATGTCCAGTTTTGGCACAAGGTTACAATATTAGAAATAGAGAATTTCACAACATGTTTTAAGAGTATTCAGATTTGATTAACACATGAGTATGGCCTTTTTATTAAAAAACAAACTAACAAAAGGAAAAGAAAATCCTGCATTATTAGGTGGGAAAACCGAATGAAAGTATAGTGCAGCTAATACACTGAAATATAATTGGTAACCTTTTTAATATGCCAATACTGTGGTTATGCAAAATGCACATTTGTAGAGTGCAATCACAGTCTCAACAACAAAGCAATAAAACTTTAAATAGAAAAATACAAGAGACATAAAACAAAGTGTTATAAACCTCCTTAGCACCTTATGTCAGTTATCAGTAGTTCAGGAGGAACGTTCCTTAAGTGACATTGAAGATCCCACCTAGAAGCCAGAAATGTAGTGAGACTGTCCTTTATTTTCTCTATGGATTTACAGTTATCTGACTAAAAACACAATCAAAATCAATTAAAACACAAGTGATGATGGGGGAAAAAATAAAAAATAAAATAAAATCACCCCTTTTACTTTGGATGTGGCTTTTAGATAATGAAGTATGAAACAGAGTCTGCAAAGATTTCTTTATTCTATTCTCTCTTTAAAAAAAAAAAAAAAAAAAAACTTATCCAGATTTGGAAACATGATAAACTGAATTACTTGCTTTAACAGGCACGCGAGGGCTGTGTAGGAATCCTGGACATTATTCTGCTGCCAAAAGATCATTTTTAAGACTCAGCACTTTGGGCTTCAACTTCCCACCCTGCAGACCCATCAAAACTTTCTGAATAAAGTCAAAAATGTTGGCCAAACATTTTGGGTAGCTTAGGTGCAGGCCGTAGGTCAGTCCAAATATTACTAGAAATGCATCAGCCAGGGTGGTGAAAACAATGATCATGTTACCCTCGACCAAAACTGCAGTCTTCTCAGGGCAGAAGAATGTTGCATCACTGGAATTGTCTCTGATCAGGAGGAGTCCAAGTGGCACTTCACTAATATCTGGTCTATCAGAATGCATCATCTACAGAAAACAAAATTACTACATGTTAGTGCATTCCTATTTCTCTTAGTTTCATCTATACAAGTCACATTTCTGGATTATTACTAGCTCAGAAATCAATTGTTTGAACAACAAAAAAGCCACAACACAACAAAGATTTGAGAAAACAAACTGACAAAAATAGTACTTTTAGTAAAGCAAAGTCATACCTCTTCGTAGCAATAACAACAGAAAGTCAATAGGAGTTATATATTTTTTTCATTTGTACAGTGATGTATGGTTGGGCTAGGAACATTATAGAAGGTCTACACACATTAAAAACATGTAGTGTTTCCCATTATGTAACATGGACACTGTTGTAGACAGATCCAAGCATGGAGATGCTTCTCACACTGTCAAAGTGTCATACAGGGAGTGCAGAATTATTAGGCAAGTTGTATTTTTGAGGAATAATTTTATTATTGAACAACAACCATGTTCTCAATGAACCCAAAAAACTCATTAATATCAAAGCTGAATGTTTTTGGAAGTAGTTTTTAGTTTGTTCTTAGTTTTAGCTATTTTAGGGGGATATCTGTGTGTGCAGGTGACTATTACTGTGCATAATTATTAGGCAACTTAACAAAAAACAAATATATACCCATTTCAATTATTTATTTTTACCAGTGAAACCAATATAACATCTCCACATTCACAAATATACATTTCTGACATTCAAAAACAAAACAAAAACAAATCAGCGACCAATATAGCCACCTTTCTTTGCAAGGACACTCAAAAGCCTGCCATCCATGGATTCTGTCAGTGTTTTGATCTGTTCACCATCAACATTGCGTGCAGCAGCAACCACAGCCTCCCAGACACTGTTCAGAGAGGTGTACTGTTTTCCCTCCTTGTAAATCTCACATTTGATGATGGACCACAGGTTCTCAATGGGGTTCAGATCAGGTGAACAAGGAGGCCATGTCATTAGTTTTTCTTCTTTTATACCCTTTCTTGCCAGCCACGCTGTGGAGTACTTGGACGCGTGTGATGGAGCATTGTCCTGCATGAAAATCATGTTTTTCTTGAAGGATGCAGACTTCTTCCTGTACCACTGCTTGAAGGTGTCTTCCAGAAACTGGCAGTAGGACTGGGAGTTGAGCTTGACTCCATCCTCAACCCGAAAAGGCCCCACAAGCTCATCTGTGATGATACCAGCCCAAACCAGTACTCCACCTCTACCTTGCTGGCGTCTGAGTCGGACTGGAGCTCTCTGCCCTTTACCAATCCAGCCACGGGCCCATCCATCTGGCCCATCAAGACTCACTCTCATTTCATCAGTCCATAAAACCTTAGAAAAATCAGTCTTGAGATATTTCTTGGCCCAGTCTTGACGTTTCAGCTTGTGTGTCTTGTTCAGTGGTGGTCGTCTTTCAGCCTTTCTTACCTTGGCCATGTCTCTGAGTATTGCACACCTTGTGCTTTTGGGCACTCCAGTGATGTTGCAGCTCTGAAATATGGCCAAACTGGTGGCAAGTGGCATCTTGGCAGCTGCACGCTTGACTTTTCTCAGTTCATGGGCAGTTATTTTGCGCCTTGGTTTTTCCACACGCTTCTTGTGACCCTGTTGACTATTTTGAATGAAACGCTTGATTGTTCGATGATCACGCTTCAGAAGCTTTGCAATTTTAAGACTGCTGCATCCCTCTGCAAGATATCTCACTATTTTTGACTTTTCTGAGCCTGTCAAGTCCTTCTTTTGACCCATTTTGCCAAAGGAAAGGAAGTTGCCTAATAATTATGCACACCTGATATAGGGTGTTGATGCCATTAGACCACACCCCTTCTCATTACAGAGATGCACATCACCTAATATGCTTAATTGGTAGTAGGCTTTCGAGCCTATACAGCTTGGAGTAAGACAACATGCATGAAGGGGATGATGTGGACAAAATACTCATTTGCCTAATAATTCTGCACTCCCTGTAATGTTTTGTGAAATCTAAACAAGGATGCTACTAAGATATTGTTCACAACTTTGTCCAAAACGTACATCCCACGTTTTGATGAAGGTAGAGGTGTCTTCGTACAAATAGGCAGGGAGGGCATGAAGCACACCAGCACGTTGGGCATGGATATCAGCTTGTTCCTACATCACAAGAAAATTTTTCTTTTAAATTATTGGCTTACCTAGTCAAGAATGGTAGTTAAAATTGAAAAATTGATCAAATTAAATAAAGCTCAAAAAACAAGACAAAACCCCCACTAACCTGGAGATTATAGCTTCTGAAGAGCTGAGACAGGACATCAGACACGTTCCCTGTGCAAACAGCTTTCTTTCTGAATAAGCTCTCGAGCCGGGGAGCATGTTGGTCCAACACAGCATAAAAGTGGTTCTTCGGGTGGAGGTTTGTAATCCTGTGGCATTCTGCACAGATCTGAACACACAGGATAAATTTATCTTTACAAGTTTCAATTAGTCTATAAATCTTTGCAAAATACATCAAAATCCTTACACTCCAAAGGCATAATTTGTTCAGACAGGCCAGATAACAGGAGTTGATATAAAATACATCTTGTTAGATACATCTATATACATTCTTACCTGGGACTGGGATTTCAGAGTAGGCCAGCAATCCAAGATCTGACCTACTGGTAGGTCATCATTGATGATCTCTTTGCATCGCAAGGCCAAAGTTGTGTGCATCAGCTTTGTAATCAGGACAGGATTCTTTTCACTTTTCTCGACTTCATCTACAATCTGTAGTCTTAGCTGGTCAAGGTGAAGAGCATCTTCACCCTAGAAAATTTACTTCTGCCCTGGCATGGACATAACAGTAAAACACAGAAGACAAGACAGACTACACAGAGAACAGAAAAGACACATAACCAAGGAGACACAGATGAAACATAACTAGCCCAGAACTCAACTAAACCTTAACTAATATTAACAACAATACAAGAACTTCACCTCATTTCAATATAACATAAGAAAGCAAAAATACAAAATAAACTCAAAATGCTGGGTCACAGACCCAGCCCCTGACAGAAAAAAACCTAAGTCTTTCACTAATGAACACTGGGCATCAGAATAAAATAAAACGAAAAAATAACTGTTTGGTAAATATATTATTGATGGATTCACCCTTAAGCTAACCTAAAATAGACCAGGCACAACAATTTTACAGTTCAGAAGCTTCTACATTTCAACTTAGTATACATAACTATTTGCAATTTAAACCAAGTTCTACAGCCTAATTATGTAATGATTAATAACTGCTTTTGTAAGTATGTCCTGTGCCTACAATTTTGCTGCCCCAGTTTTAATATGTACAACTCCAGAGAACTAAACGTAAGTTTCAAGTTCCACCAGTTAGCAAACGGGTTAGCCAAAGTCAATATCCATGTATGCGCTAAGTGTGAAGCAGCGCAGCAGTGCATATTGATTCAACAATTTAACCACAAGGCAGTTTATAATCTGCAAATCCAGAAACACCTTCTAAAGACTTCTTTTAAAATAGTAAGAGATTAGAAAAGTTATTAACACATTATTAGTCCCAGCCTCTGCTGGGACTAATAATGTGTTATACTAAATATAAGCTTATTACCATAATTCATGCAAAACACTTTGGGGCCAAGGCGACATGGATAAAACAACGCATGCATGTAATTCTTAAATACCTGCTACAGTTGTACATTTATGACGATAAAAACCCATATTACAACGGAGAACTATAGTTTCAGAAAAAATAAAACTTACCGCAAAAGCGCTCCTGAAGATGCTGCAAAGGCGGTAAATGCAGCTAGCCAAGTGCAGAGCGTTATCTGTTACGGTTCAAAAGTCCGTAACATACCATAGCACGTCCTCCTTTATCCAGCGTCAAAAGCAATGCCGCAAAAAAACCCCTTCACAAATGTTTTTATTTCTGTTCGGATATTAACGCTCCACAAGGTTCTTTTGGAGTAATGAGCGGGCATTCGCACTCGAAGCGAGGAATCCAAGATGGTTGCCAGCACTTCATAAAGAAACAGGTGGCGCACGTACGTACGTACGTAGGCACGTAAGTGACGTCAGTGTTAAAACTCAAATTATTTGAGGGCAATGTCAGAAACCAATCAATATATTCAAGTACTGATAACTTGAAAAAACAAACTTGTTCAAACTACTCAAAAAAGTAAAGGTGTATATGAACTTATAACAGGTTTTTAAGTAGTTGGAACTCATTTCATTTATCAAACTATTACTATTCGGTCTTACAGTGTATAAATGGTTCAGGAGAGGGGAGCGCAGAGAAGCGGAAGCTAAGAGTGTGGGTACACTAGCCAGGGACAGGAACTCATTGCAAAAAGGTTTCTCGGGTGGTCGACAGGGTGTTTTTCACCCTGCCTGCCCATTGCTCGGACTCACAGAACTGTCTAACTAGACTGGAAAGCATTTCTTCATGGTGATCAGAGTGTTGGAGTGTGTGGCTGAGTCATCTGCCGGGTCAGTGTTTTGTGGCCGGATCGTTCTGTCAGGAGTAACAAGAAATGCACAGACAGAGCATCTCCTTGGTAGATCCCACACTTGATGTTTACTTGTGCTATTGGCTTGAAGTTGGCCTCCAATGTTGAGTTCCTGGTGAAGGTTCTTAGGGTATTGTTGATCTTGTACAGTTCTAGGCATTCCAGGATACAGGCATAATCAATACAGGCAGTGCACAGGTCGGTCAGCCTAGTCTTGGCAGTTTCCAAGGCCAGTATAGAAAGCTGCCTTTGGACAGCTTTCTGTTCTGGCTTTCTTCTTCGGCACCTTCCTAATTGCACCTTTTTGCAGCTCCAATTGTTAGCTATCCTCCCTCTGTGCTACCTTTATCGTGGCCTGTAGTCTCCTTCTCCATGGAGGGTACTGCTCCTTGTGGCTGTTCAACTTGTAGCCAAGATTCTCACTGATCAGTGCTGCCGTGGTGTAGATCAGCTTGTTAGTCTCAGTAATCAGCTATGAAGGATCCAGGTTTCAAGCTTCGCGATGATCCTATCTTTCACTCAACAATCCTCCTTCTATTTCACATAGGCTTGGTACCCAATTTCGGGTGGGGGTAGTGGTATCTGCCCCCTGACCTGTCGTCCTGGCTCCCCCTAGCTATAGCATGTGTGTTGTACCTCTTCAATGAGCTACTAGTTGTTTTGCCATCAATGTGGATGCTGGGTACTGAAGATTCCATAAGAATCTTAATCCTATTCGTGTAACCCCTTCTACTGGGGTTACTTGTGTAGTAGCATTCCAACAACGCCCTATTTTTGTCTCTTGCCCACTGATGCCTTCTTGTTCCTGTAGCCCACTTCTCATCAGGGTGCCCTGGTTTCTTAACACCTGATGCGGGCCTTGTTAATCCAGGCGATGTCCGAGCCAGTATGGCTTCATATTTATCTCCCTCGCTCATGTCTGCAGTAGGCTTGGTTAGCATGGGGGTCTAGCCTAGGACTCTTATTGGAGATAGACGCTCCAGGCGGAAATCAAACTTGCGACTCCTGTTCCAAAGCAGTGCAGTCTTACCATTACACTTGTAACCTTCACTAAAGCTGCTTCTTAATTAATGCTTATTTAAATAATTAGTTACTGCTAAACGTTCCTCCAGGTGTTTCTTTTTCATACCACTTAAGCTTGATTTGGACTTCTGCAGGAAAACTCTTCTTTGCAAAACAGCTCCAGCTCAGTCAGATTAGATGGACAGCGTTTGTGAACAGCAGTTTTCAGATCTTGCCACAGATTCTCGATTGGATTTAGATCTGGACTTTGACTGGGCCATTCTAACACATGGATATGTTTTGTTTTAAACCATTCCATTGTTGCCCTGGCTTTATGTTTAGGGTCGTTGTCCTGCTGGAAGGTGAACCTCCGCCCCAGTCTCAAGTCTTTTGCAGACTCCAAGAGGTTTTCTTCCAAGATTGCCCTGTATTTGGCTCCATCCATCTTCCCATCAACTCTGACCAGCTTCCCTGTCCCTGCTGAAGAGAAGCACCCCCAGAGCATGATGCTGCCACCACCATATTTGACAGTGGGGATGGTGTGTTCAGAGTGATGTGCAGTGGTAGTTTTCCGCCACACATAGCGTTTTGCATTTAGGCCAAAAAGTTCCGTTTTGGTCTCATCTGACCAGAGCACCTTCTTCCACATGTTTGCTGTGTCCCCCACATGGCTTGTGGCAAACTGCAAACGGGACTTCTTATGGTTTTCTGTTAACAATGGCTTTCTTCTTGCCACTCTTCCATAAAGGCCAACTTTGTGCAGTGCACGACTAATAGTTGTCCTATGGACAGATTCCCCCACCTGAGGCTGTAGATCTCTGCAGCTCGTGCAGAGTCACCATGGGCCTCTTGGCTGCATTTCTGATCAGCGCTCTCCTTGTTCAGCCTGTGAGTTTAGGTGGACGGCCTTGTCTTGGTAGGTTTACAGTTGTGCCATACTCCTTCCATTTCTGAATGATGGCTTGAACAGTGCTCCGTGGGATGTTCAAGGCTTGGGAAATCTTTTTGTAGCCTAAGCCTGCTTTAAATTTCTCAATAACTTTATCCCTGACCTGTCTGGTGTGTTCTTTGGACTTCATGGTGTTGTTGCTCCCAATATTCTCTTAGACAACTTCTGAGGCCGTCACAGGGCAGTTGTGGAGCTGTTTTGCAAAGAAGAATGGGCAAGAATTTCAGTCTCTAGATGTGCAAAGCTGGTAGAGACATACCCTAAAAGACTGGCAGCTGGAATTGCAGCAAAAGGTGGTTCTACAAAGTATTGACTCAGGGGGCTGAATAATTACGCACACCCCACTTTTCAGTTATTTATTCGTAAAAAATGTTTGGAATCATGTATGATTTTCGTTCCACTTCTCACGTGTACACCACTTTGTATTGGTCTTTCACGTGGAATTCCAATAAAATTGATTCATGTTTGTGGCTGTAATGTGACAAAATGTGGGAAAGTTCAAGGGGGCCGAATACTTTTGCAAGCCACTGTACATTTGTTGTTGTAGCCAATTGGACTGACTGAGTCCTGTCTTGCCAGATCCTGTCTCTGCAGGCAGAGGAGGCACAGAAGGAGAGCCAAGTGGAAGAGTATGAGAGGGAGCTTTCCAGAGCCAGATGGAGGCTGAGGAAGCTAAGAGAAGAGGTGAAACAGGCCAAGAGGAAAGTGGAAGAGGCTGGAGAGCGGAACAGTCCTCTACAAGACTCAATCAGACAGTCTTATGAAGAGATCCTGCAGGTACAACAATCACTACAAGGATGTTTGAGTGCATCTGTCCATAAAGTGTTCATATCAATGATTTCTATTTTATTAATATCACTTATCCCTTAATACTTTAAAAAATTGACCATTTTTTTCATTCAACCATTTTCATCTGTCCATGACTGCACTAAGAAAGTGAATGAAGTAAATAACTATTCACTTTCTTGGTAGGAATACAGGTTTTTTTTCTGATATCAGAGAAACACAAAAAACCACAATTTTTGCATTTAATTATCTCGATTAAAATATGTGTTGTGAAAAGAGGAAAACATGTATCTGGTTTAACAATACCAGCTTTTCATGTTCACCCCACACCTGTGTGTGTTTCTTGCAGGAGGAGCACACGCTGTATTCTCTGTCAGGAGGTGCAGTCACTCCAGAAAGCCATCTGGATGAATCAGCTTCTCCTGCAGACACCACTGAAGATAATCTGCCTTCTCTGAGGCCATGGGGAAGGAGCCAATCACTGCCTGCCTATGCTGACCTCATAATGGTAAATGGCAATGATGATGGCGAGTACAACTTACTGAATATGAATGAAATTTTTGGAGGAAAATAAATATTTAGTCTTCTTTGACAAACAGATGTCATTAGTCCAACAAAACTATAATAAATTGAATATTCTTGTATGGGAAACATAAATACACCTGTGGTCAGAGAAGCTACTGTTTGTACAGATTTACATGGCTGCCTCTAGCACAGGTCATACAGCTGTGACGTGTCTTTCTCCCTGGACACCATCTGTGAACTGTTTCAGATTATCTGCTCTAGGGCTGATTAGTCAAGTCCAGTTGTTTGATACACTTCAAATAATTAATTAGTATTTTTTTTTTATCTCTTTCCATACTCTCAGGGATCTACAGCCTTGTATTCTGTGGAATACAAGAGATGTTTTAGGCATGATAACATGACACACTTCAACAACAAAAAGAACAGCAGATCCTGAAAGTTTAAATAAGACATATGTTACCTGCCACTCCCTAAATCTTTGCAGGGAGCCATTTGCAGTGGTGTAATAACCAGAGACCAAAGAGAGTCAGTGACACTCTGATATGATATGATATATATTTTACACATATTCATAAATATTGCATTTGTCAAGACAAAAATCTGTCAAAAAGACTGTACAGAATGTCCTCTTTTGTCTTTGTAACAGCAAAATGAAATAATAATAATAATAATGATAACTGTGGGACTTCCAGTTTGGTGAGCTAGACCAGTGTTTCCCAACCACTGTGCAGCGGCACATAGGTGTGCCATCTGAAATGATCAGGTGTGCCGTGGAAGATTATCTGGTTCCACCTGATTAGTACTCTAAGCGATCGGCATGAATAACGGGCAGAACAATTAAGCTTTCCTCCACTAGAGGGCAGTACAACTACCTGCTCTAATTAAATGGGTTGCCAACTGCCAGTAAAACAGAAGAAGGCGAAGAAGAAATTACATAATAGTCATGCTGTGAGACGACACAGCGCGTAATAGCAATAGATAAATATTTGAAAAGATGAAGTAGTCAATCTGACCTGAGTCCTGGAGAAAACTCCAACCCAGATGAAGACCCTAGCATGAGTAGTGGTCAGAAGAAAGCAAAAAAGGTATACTGGGGACATTCCGCTATACCTGGTGTGTGGGGAAAAATTGTCAACATGCTTTTTGTGACAGTTTTGTTTGGTGGTGTGCCGTGTGATTTTTCTAATGTCAAATATGTGCCATGGCTCTAAAATGTTGGGAAACACTGAACTAGAAGATGGCAGGATAGAAGAGCACATTCCCGATGTTTGAGTTAAAAATAGCACAAGGCAACTTGATTCAGTAAAGTTTCTTTTGTGAAAATAAGAAATAAGAGTGAGGGCTTCAAAATGCCAAAAAATAGGGAAAAAAAGAGGAAAAATAGAAAGAACTCTATGCAACACAAGCTACATGAGGGAGACACAGATGACCAGATCTCACCTGCTAACAGCATCATAGAAGATAATGGCAAGCAAGCAGAGGCTAGTGAAGAACAATCAGAGAACTAAAGGAATTCAGAAAAGACAACTGTGCATAGCTGAAAGGAATCAGAGAGGATATAAGTAAAACAAACAAGAAAGTGGAAGAGGCTGAAGAAAGAATCATGAAACCCGAATACAACTTAAGGAGGAAGCAGTAACAGAGATGGTGAAACTGCAAATCGAAATGGACGACAAGCTGATAGACCTAAAGGGACGATCCAGAAGAGAAAATATTAGAATATATGGCTTATATATGGCAAGGATTGTAGGAGTCTCCATCACTAGTGGATTTGCCCGACTCCACTGACCTGCAGGTGGAAAGAGCACTAGGGCTGCCACAAATGATTATTTTGATAGTCGACTAGTCACCGATAATTTTTTCAATTAGTCAACTAATCAGATCATGCATCCATTGGATGTAAAATGTACAGCTTATTGCATCAGCACGTGTCTGCTCTTATATAACTATCATTAGCTTACAGCTTGAAGTGTTTCAGGTATGTGCTAACTAAAAATAAAGACAAGATGATAGTTTATTAAACTTTTAATGAAATTTGCAGATTGTTTTGGTGGAGTTTAATAAAGTCAGCCGTCTGCTCCTTGCCATCTAAAATATAACAGGACACTGGAGTATATTCTCGATCATCTCACACTTCTGTTTAATCAGTTGTCTGCTTGACGTTTATTCAGCTGTGTGACAACTATAACTTTAATCTCAGCCAAATCGATTTACTCAGGAACAAATAAAACACTGAAAAAAGCCAAACAATAACATTTTTAAGTTATCTAAGTGACTTATATATCATATTTAACCTGAGTAGCGAAAGACCGCGGGGATCTGAAAATGATGTGCCGGGAGTCTGGTGTTTTACGCCGGCTCTGGTGAGCCTTGAACCCCGGCTAGCTATCGAGCTGGTGGGTAACAGACGTCTCAGAAAATGTCGGGGCACTTTTACAAATATGTGATGTCTTGATAAACCGAACAGATATTTGAAGTTTACACAGTTACATTCTCGCCTGAAAATATGTTAAAAGTTTATTTTGTGACCCAGAAAGAATAATAAGAGTAATATTAAAACTAACTAGCTGCTGCCATTGTTGGAAACTGGAATTGGCTGAGCCGCGCTATGAATTCTGGGATAGGTTGGTCCACGAAGGACTCACCCAACCCATCCTTCAAATCTGGGAAAAAGGAGGATGCATTTGGAGGAATCTTCAAATTTGGAAAGCCTTCGTCGTGTCGCTGTAACGTAATCGGCCTACAAATGCGGCCTCCAAAGGATGCAGCCTGAAATTTGGATACAGCTACGATACCGGAGACTGCTTTTTCTTCGGGGTTTAATGGCAGCTGGCATCCTTGTACATGCAGTGCTGCCACCTACTGTTTCAGTCAGTTATTACACTCTTACACTCTTAAATCCTACTATTTATTCCTGCGTCTTTCTGAATCTTACAAAGCTTCAAACGACGCATCGACTATTAAATTTGTTGTCGACAATTTAGATAGTCGACGTAATCGTGACTAGTCGTCTAATCGTGGCAGCCCTAAAGAGCACACTGCGCTCTGGTGCCAAAGCCGCCACCAAACTTCAGATTGAAAGAAACAATACTGAAAGCAGCCTGGCAGAAACATGGATTTGGATAGATTTGAAATAGGATTAACCTAGATCATGATTATGCAGCTTAGGTTTTAAGTCGGCGAAGGGAATATGGAGAGGTGAAGTCTGTGCTAAGAGAGAGGAAAATTCAATTTCAAACCCCATTTCCAGCGAAGATGAAAGTTTTTCTGGTCATTAAACACCTGGAGACTTTATTGGATGTTATCGATGGTTAAAAACAAAAGCCCGAGGGAGTCGGGAACAGACTCAGGACGACAAGGAAAGACTCCAAGTATTTGGATGCCAAAGGTAGGGATGACCAAAGAGTAAGTTACATATATTAGTAAAGATTTCTATATTATAAAAGGTATAATGGGGGAGGCAATACAGAGAAAAAGAGAGAAAATTCAGGGGCTCTACCAATGCAGCTAAAAGAACGGTCATTGGCCGGATAATGGAAGAGGGCCCTTTCCCACCGGAGGGTGAGAGAGGCCCGCCTGAAGCCCCCCTTACACCAGGGCTTTCATAGGGTCGCTTTTTCTTGATGTTCATTTAAAATCAAGAGTTCGTTTTATGGCTGATGTTCTGGATAGCTGTAATATTTATGTATAATGTTTACATATGTAGGTTTAGGGAGTGGACCGATTATACTGGGTTCTACTACCTCAAGAAGAATCAGTCAAAGCATGATATCTACAGGAGACCCACCTAAACTACAAGGAACAAGAGAAATTAAAAAGAATGGGTTTTACAAATGTATTTTCATCATCTCATAATTCTGGATGAAGACGAGGAGTTGCCATCCTTTTATCAAGCAAACTGCATTTTGAAAAAACATTTGTGATAAGAGATAAGGAGGGGTGATTTATTTCAATAAGGGGAAACATTGAGAGGAATTCAATTACACTGCTAAATGTGTATGCACCACCTGACAGTGATATCCCTTTCCTCAAGAAAAATATTGGCATGATGGTATCAGAGACAGTAGGTCCTCTAATCTGTGGAGGCGATCTAACGATAAACTTAGAACCAGAACTGGATATCTCTAACAGAAATGTGCAACATACAAAATCAAGCAAAACTAAGAAAATAAAGATACTACTCAACAATAGATTTTTTTTTTTTAAATTTTTAATATTCGGAAAAGATGAAGATTGAATAAATACTTGTGAAATTGGGAGGCTAGATTTAAGCGGTCATGCACCTGTATACCTGTCAATTGACTTAAACTTATAACCAAAAATAAAAAATTGGAAATTGAATTCGAGCATACTCAAAGATCCCCACATTAAAGAGCAGACCCACTTTTATTTGGAAACCAATGACAATGGTGACATGCGCCCGATATTCCATGGGATGAAAAAAGCAGTTCTAAAAGGAAGAATCAGAGCAGTATCAAGAATCAAGTAAACAGCTGCTGGACATGTTTGCGAGGGAAGATAGCCCAAACAAATATAGAGGCATTATTTCTGGCTTATACAACTGGCTTAAAAACATGGAAACACACTCAACTCTATATATTAACGTAAAGTGGGAAATGGAGGGAGGAAAAACGGACAACATTATGGACATATCAATGGAAATGTAGCGGCTCACAGAAAGTATAGCAAAATATTTTATTACCCCTTACCAAATATCTTGCTGTGAGGGCAATTCACTGGGTAAATACTAAAGGAAATCATTGTCATGTCTTCTGGGATTGTCATGGTATTAAAACCTAGTGGCAGGAAATACACAATGCAATACAACTTTAGGAAGTCATCTGCCTTTGGAGAGCAAAATTTAACTTTTTGGACTAATGCCTGAAGGATGGCCAAAGAGAGACAAATATCTGTTTATTATTTTGTTGGTGGCAGCCAAGAGAGCCATTACAAAAAATGGCTCTCACAGAAAGCCCAACTCTTAGCATGTGGATGGACATCACTGTACACTGTAAAATGTAATATTGTGTTTAATTAAAAATATTAAATAGGCTGAACTCAATTTTTATCAATTTGTTATTAGAACTCAATTTAAATAAGTTACCAGTACTTTTTATGCAAAAATGCTGATAAACTCCATTTATTTGAGTTGTCTTAACTTAGAATAACTAAGTAAGCTGGAAGTTTTGCTTCTCAGTGCGGAAGGATGAAAGATGTGTTTTGAAAATGCCACGTGACTACCGTCCTCCTCCCTCTCGGATCAGTCCGCATGTTCACGGTGCATTTTTTATGGAATATGTTGAGCAAACCTGGAGAAGCGTCAGCTCAAGATATTATTGTTGTCATTGCTGTGGATCTTTACCTGATACACTGACTTGGTGAGTAAATGTTTACTCTTATTCAAACTGATTTTGTGGCTTCTCTTAGTTTAGCACCAGGTTTAAAATCTTGCTAGCTAGTTAGTGTTAGCCTAGCGTTGCTGCTGCCGCTGGGCTCATGTTACTTAAAAATTAACACCACAGCCTTAAAAACCTTACATAAAACTATGTGGTGAAATTTTCTGTTGATTGTTTGAAATAAATAAGTGAGATAAGAGCCCAGACAAAATTCTTCGGGAGGTGCAGCCGTTAGGGGTGGGGTAGGTGTGGGACGTGGGGGGGTGGATAACAGAGCTCTCCGAAAACGTGGAAGCACTTTTGCAAATATGTGATATTTTGATAAATTAAGTAGATATTTGAGCATTACATAGCTACATTGTCGCCTGAAAATATCTTAAAAGGTTATTTTGTGACCCAGAAAGGGTAGTCTGGGGAAAAGGAGGATGGCATTTGTCGCCGCGGTTGTCAGAGCCTGTGCTTACTTGTAAGCGCGGCAGTGGCGGAGGAGCGCCGCTGAAAAACTTATTACTTTTTCTGGGTCACAAAATAAATTTTTAAGATATTTTCAGGCGAGAATGTAGCTGTGTAAATTTCAAATATCTGCTCGATTTATCAAGACATCACATATTTGCAAAAATGCTCCGACGTTTTCGGAGACGTCTATTTTTTTTTCATGCTTTGTGGCAGCTTTAGAACATCTGTGGCATCTATTAATGTCAAATCTAGCCTTTATTTAACAACATAAGCAAACTCTATGTTACAATGATTGCACAGCCATTAAGGATCAAATCAGTTTCTGAAAAATGTTGTTTTTTCTCCCTCTGCTTGCTTCTTACTGTCTTTGAGGCTCGGGACCAGCACTCCTGTTGTTGGACAGAAAGACATCAACTCAGTGGTAAGTATTTTGGTTTTCCAATATATTAGCAACTGTCAGTGACATTTATATTAATCAGGCTGAACTTTAATCATACTTTAGATCAGCCTGTTTTACTTATTGTTTTGTTTGTGCTTTGGTTTGGGGAAGTTGTTTCTTTACTGATCTTTTCCTGTCTTCTGTTATTAGACTTGTGATATGACTGCACTGTGCTGTTGCTGGTGACTCCAGTTAATTCTACAAGACATGCTGTGTAAGTAAACAAACAACAACAACAGTTTGGTCTGCATTTCTTGAAAGATCACATCCCCCAAACTTAGTTTAGAGGGTCTACACTGTATATAGTGAAGTCTGCAAGTTTTCTAACAGCAAAATCTGTTTTGTGCCCAAAATCATTTTGCACATCATTAGAATGAAAGTTATTGGCCATGTTTGCATAGCCCTTTTTTAAAATGATGCTTTCATGACATTATTGTGTGTTGGGTGGTGGTCAGGGCTATGCAGACTGACAATTTGGGACATTGAATGTCACCTCTCCGGTGGGGAGGGAGCCTGAAATTGTCTAAATTGGAGTCTGTTCTATACCAAATGCAGAAAAAAATGTTTTAAGAAAGCAATTAAGTTCATGTTCCAAAAAATATGATTGTTTGCTTGCAGGACAACAGGAGAGATGAGTCCTCCGTCACAGATGGTGTGGTCAGTGAAGATGGTCGCCTGCAGGTTCAAGCTCATTGCATTTCCAACCCACATCCACTGCCACTGTACTGAAGGGAAGTTAAAGACTTTCTTCTGCACCTACATTTGGATCACCTCGATCCATGACAGTCATTCAGGCAGTAATGTCTGGACTGGAAACAAGCCATCCTTAAAATAATACAACATTCCAGCTCATGTGTTGGAATGGAAAACAAATGTGTTGTTTAAATTAGAGACTGCACTTGTGACAGAACAATAAATATTTTATTTTGATTATATAAGTAATGTAAGTACAAAACAAACTGTGGTAGACCTAAACTTATTTTCAGAATAATTACATCTGAGACTTTGTTTCATTGTAAAATTATAACAGTGATGGCAATATAATTGTTTGTTGTTCAGCAGAACAGTGTCCAGTATGTTGGCTGTTATACTTTGTTGTGTTTGAAAATAAAAGTTGGGCTCATTTTAACATCATTACAAAAATTGTTGTTAATTATTTTTAATCATATTCAGGTTACCACAAATTGTTTTTTCATTTAGTTGAACTTAACATGTTTGTCAGTAGGTAAACAATTAGTATTGTACAGTCAGAAATATCAAGTTATTGTTAATACTGCAGATTTGCAATGTATAAGTTGTCCTAACAGTCATCTTAAGTAAGCTTTACTTAGTTTTTTTGAGGCAACGAGTTTCCATAATTTTTTTGAGTTCTGGGAACTAACACGGCTGTACAGTGTACTCAAAATGAGTAAGTTGCCCTAACTTGGTCATCTTACGTAAACTTGATCCAATTTTTTTGAGTTCTGGGAACAAATGAGCTTGTACAGAGTACTCAAAGTAAATAAGTTGTCCTAACTTAGTCATTTTTAGCTAAGCTTTACTCAATTTTTTTGAGGCAACGAGTTTCCATAATTTTTTTGAGTTCTGGGAACTAATTAGATTTTACAGTGTAGACATTTACAGGATGGAGCAAATGACAGACGTCAAATATAAGAGGAACCTGTTTACTTGATGCTGGAAGAAATGGATGGACTGTCTGATACTACACAGACCGGACATTGACTTTGGATTGTACTAGTCTGGAATCGGATTTGGTGTAATAACAATTTTATGTCCATTAATGTTCCTGTTTTTGTTTTTTTGGGTTTTGGTTTGGGTTGCTTTTTTGTTTTTTAATTTTTAATTTTTAATTATTTTTTTTTGTGGGTCATGCATGTAAAAAAAAACCAGGACATTTAGGCTGTTACTTTGCAACTACTGATTAAAATGAAAGTGCACCGTATATTGATTGCTGAATGTCAATAAAAAGTAAATAACAAACACTCTTCTGTGTTATATTGCACTTTGACATGCCTAATGAGCATATATAGTTCAAGTGCTATATAACGATCAATTTATATAGCACTTTTCTGCACTTTCTGGCATGACTGTAGCTCCGGAGGCAGAACAGATCATCTATTAATTTGAACATTGGTGGTTCAATCCCTGGCTGCTCCAGTCATGCCAAATATCCCCTTTCAATATACTAACCCCAAGTTGATCACTAACACATTCATCGGAATGTAAATGTGTGTGGATGTTAAAAAGAAAATGTATGTAGAAAAAAGTGCTTCTGTGATTGAGGCAAGTTTTATAAAGCGCTTTGAGTGCTCAGGTAGAGAAGAAAAGCGCTATATAAGAACCAGTCCATTCACCATTTCACTCATTTACGCACACATTCATACTGCCATTTGTGCACTTATGCTATATCCGATCCAGTGGATGCACTGGGGGCTGTTTGGCATGAATTATCTTCTCCAGGGCATTTCCACATTTGGACTGGAGGAGCCAAGGCATTGAATATGAGACATTTTAAAAACACTGCTTAACAAAGTTATTAGACCATAAAAAGATATTTATAAAATCAAAACAAAAAACACAAATATTTTAGAAATCTATCAAAAATGAATTTAAAACTAATATCAGTATTTAGCAGGGAAATATAGATATGAATTCACATGTATTCTCTGGGGAGTCAAAAATGAATCAAGCTCACACATGTGGACTATTAGTGTGTGATCTAGAGTTGTTTGTGATATTTTTTCGTCAGTATATTATTCTATGTCTTTCATATTTATGCTACAGTTTTTGCAGGTTTTTATCATGGAGAATATTTATGTGTCTTGTGTTTTCTTTTCTGTGATATTTTAGTAACTATCTCTCTCTGTTCTTCCAACACCTCCAGGGGGGCAGTGGTTCACCTTTCTGCAATAATCTAGTCGGTACCAGAGAAGAAGATGACAGTGGGACCAGCTCACCAAAGGTAGCTTCGCTCTTTCAGAACATGTCGTGTCATGCATAGCACGAATTATGTGCAAAACATTTTAGGCTAAAATCCATCCAAAAACTTGACATTGTCATCAGTGCTGACTTTATTGATATGAAATCAGAATTAATTTAAAGACCTTTAACCAGTCTAACTTGGCAGCACCACCTGTCACTACTCAAAGACATCCTCCTTAGTTTTGGATAGAGCCATGGTGTTGTGACCTCTGGTTGTCACCCATGTCCACAGATGGATAGGTCTGACATAGAGGATGGCCTGGAGGAAGGGGAGCTCAACAACGAAGGGGAAAACGAAAGAGACCAGGAAGAGTTCACTATGAACCCCAACCCTCTCAGCCAGCTGGACTTCTACCAAGCCAACCCCTTCGCCCGCTGTCAGTGTGACCGTATGTAACAAATTCAGAGGCTGAGCTACTATTACTGTTGTGGATTTCAGACTTTGGCACTCTTTTTGCTCTACTTTACTTTGAAAGAGGTGACACACATTGCTGAATTGGAGTGGGTATCCGTTCACTTTGCATTGCAGTACTGAAAAGTTAAGAAAAGTTGCATTTCTCAAACATCAACCTAGCCCCCAGACAGTTAAATCTGAATTATTCAAATGCTGTGCCAATGCATCTTTCCAAGCAAATCACTGAAGAGTGTGACTTTGTTTGCTTGGGTAGTTTGGCATCAATTTGAAGAAGTGGTTGATCATTGCAATACCTAATCTTCCTGTTAGAATGTGAACACACTCAAGCACTACGGCTACACTCAAAAGTGATGTAATTTAATTGTTTGAGGGTTTAGTGATTTGGCCTTAAGGTGGTGATTGGAACTGGACATGAACTATGGCAGCCAGAGGACTGGGAATCAGACTTGTTAAAATCCAGCCTCTGGGTTTGATGAAGACTACAGCTTTTTTTCTGTCAGAAGGGACAACTTAATTCATGCACAAGTAGAACTTTTCCCACTAGGACACCAGGCAGCTCTGATCCTGGGGCTGTGTATGTGGTTTAAACTCTGGAGTAGGTGAGGACTCGAGTAGGGGTCAGAAAATAAACCAACCCAAGCTGGGCATCAAAACTCCTTCAACTCTAGGGACTGGAGGGAGCTAGGCTCTGACATGGTGTGATAAATGATGATTTTTCTCTTTGGCAAACTAATCATATATGCTTTTTTTACCTGTACTTTTTGTTGCAGTGGTATTAATAAAGTACACTGATTTCATTTCTTTTTCACATTATTTATAGATGACCTCTTCAATGAAGACCTATTCCTTAAAACAGACTCATCTGGTGAGTTATAATAGACCACTAATCTAAACAGTACTTCACTTGACATAAAGAGGCTCTTGTTCATTTCGTTGTTTTGTTACTCAATTTAAATACTGTTCTTAGCAAAATTTACAAGCATACACTCTTTAAATATTCTGATTTTCAGATGGCTTTGGTTCTGACCCTTTCAAAGGCAGCGACCCCTTCGCAGCAGATATTTTGTTTCCGTTGACGAATACTGTCACTGGTGAGGGCACAGGAAATGCCGGTGACGAAGCAGACACCAGTCTGTCTTGTGTTGAAAACAAAGCTTCAACGGGAACTCAGTGCTTTGAGTCAGAATTCCCAGATGAAGACAGTGACATAGAGATTAGCTACAGTCGAGAGGACCTGGACACCATTGCTATGGTAGATGATTCTCATGGATTTAAACCCATTCAGAGTTCGTCAGAAGAGCTGGGGCCAGAGCCTATCCGAGGCTGGCGTTCCCAGGGACAGTATTCTGTAGAATCGGACCCTAATGGGTATGAGCTTGATCTTGGTGCTGTCTCCCCACCCTCCGACATAGAAGAACATAGTCTGGGATCTCTGGCTGGAGAGGCTATTACTCAGTCATCAGCAGGATTAGAGCAAGGTAATTTATATTTTAGTCACATCCCCAGTTATCAAACATGACAGTTTTTCAGTTTTACTTTTTATTATTTTCATTTACAGTATCTCACAAAAGTGAGTATACCCCTCACATTTTTGTAAATATTTTGTTATATCTTTTCATGGGACAACAATGAAGATATGACACTTTGATACAATGTAAAGTAGTCAGTGTACAGCTTCTATAACAGTGTAAATTTGCTGTCCCCTCAAAATAATTCAACACACAGCCATTATTGCCTAAACTGCTGACAACAAAAGTGAGTACACCCCTAAGTGAAAATGTCAAATTTGTGCCCAATTAGCCATTTTCCCTCCCTGGTGTCATGTGACTCGTTAGTGTTACAAGAGCTGTGTCCCAAGACGTCGGCTGCATCCTTCGGAGGCCACATTTGAAGGCCAATTACGTCACAGCCAGGCGACGAAGGCTGTCCCAATTCGTCGACTCCTTCAAATGCGCCCGACAAATGCGTCCTTCATTTCTCTGAATTTGTAGAATGGGTCGGGTGTGTCCTTCGTGGCCCACCATATCCCAGAATTCATAGCGCGGCCCAGCCAATTCCAGTTTTCAACAATGGTGGCCGCTACTAAGTTTTAATATTACTCTTATTACTCTTTCTGGGTCACAAAATAAACTTTTAACATATTTTCAGGCGAGAAAGTAGCTGTGTAAACTTCAAATATCTGCTTGCTTTATCAAGACATCGTATATTTGCAAAAGTGCTCCTACATTTTCTGAGACGGGGATTTCAATGGTCACTCGAGCCAGCGAGAGCAGCAGACTCCCGGCTTCATCGTTTTCAGACCCCGCTGCCTTTCGCTACTCAGGTTAAACATGAACTATATAAGTCACTTGGATAACTTAAAAATATAATTGTTTGGCTTTTTTCGGTGTTTTATTTGTTCCGGAGTAAATCGGTTTGGCTGAGATCAAAGTCATTAGATTAGATTAAATAAAACTGTCCATCAGGTGGGTTCCTCCAGGATTTTCACACAGCTGAATAAACATCAAACAGAAAACTGACTAAACAGAAGTGTGAGACGGTCAAGAATTTACGCTAGTGTACTTTTATATTTTAGATAGCAAGGAGCAGACGGCTGAGTTTATTAAACTCCACCGAGACAGCGGTGACGCAAATCTGAAGGCTAGACCGTCCCATTTCACAGCCTCGCACTTCCGGCTTCTCGGTCTTCGAAGGACCCGGCCCACGTAGACCGCGAAGGCCAGGTCCTCCGAAGGATGCGGCCTACTTTTTGGGACACAGCTAAGGTCTCAGATGCAAATGGGTTGCAGGTGTGTTGAAATGTATGCATGTATTTTTATGTATGTATAAAAATGTATGCCATGGAAGAGTTGGGGTCTTAGGAGGTTAAATCTCAATTTCTGCATTATTCATTCGGTTATTACACACCAGTCTACCATTGTTTACAGCGCTGTCGGCCGCTATCTTTTGTTTTTTTATTTACTTAAGCCTAATTTTTGCTGTTCAATACTGAAAAAAATTAAACTTTTTAAAATTATGCAATTTTGCAGAATATTTTTAAGGTTATCTGCTATAAAAAGCCAGACCAGGAAAATCTGCTTCATGTTTTTCTGTGTTTTATTCTCAGTTACTTTGACACAAAGGCATCTGCTGTGATGTTCACAATTCTGATGTAGTCTCACATGTATCAGTGCTGATAAATGATCAGAATTATAATATTTCTGACTGTCTGAGGCAAAATTGAATCAAATCGGGACCTTGTGAATTGGAATCGAATGGATTATAGAAATCAGTGTTGATACCCTGCCCTAGTGAGCAGCCTAGGCCCAACAAAAGTGGATGTAGCTGTGGGTTTGTTAAGTTAAGCCCTGATCCGTCTGAAATTCATAGGCAGCTCTGACACGGAGCCATCAATCTCTGAACCCTGAAAAAGCACAGTGTATCCAGAAAACACATTATATGCTGCAATAAATGCACTGTCTCCCAGCAAACAGGTCGTCAGAGGAGGCCGATGTGATGATGAAGTTTAACATTGCCTACAGTATTGCCAAAGAGTGCCAACACACTTTAAGCACAAGCAGTTTTTCAGTAACTTATCTTTCTTGTAGAAATGTGCTCCAAATAAAGAACTTTGTGTTCACAAGATTTTTAATTAATCATTTATAAATTAATAGTATCTGTCTGAAAAATTTGGGTGCGCCTAACTTTTGTGCTGGTGCGCCTAACTTTTTTTCTTAGGCCCACCAGAACGGAGCAACCGTGGCAAAAAGTTAGTCTCGAGCCCTGCCGTACAGTGGTTTAATAGGACAGGTCCACTCAGAACAAATCTCGCCATAGTCGACCAAAGAAGTTGAGCGCACATGCTCAATGTCATATCCAGAGGATGTCTTTTGAAAATAGATGTATGAAAGCTGTCAGCATTGCTGCAGAGGTTGAAGGCATGGAGGGTGAGCCTGTCAGTGCTCAGACAATACGCCCACATACACACTGCATCACATGGCTGTCGTCCCAGAAGGAAGTCTCTTCTAAAGATAATGTATAACAAAGCCCACAAACATTTTGCTGAAGACAAGCAGACTAAGGACATGGATTACCTGTGGTCTAATGAGACCAAGACAAACTCCTCTATGATATCATCATGAAGGAGTGGAAGAGGATTCCAGTTAAGAGAGTTAAGGCAGTGCTGGAAAATAATGGTGGCCACACAAAATATTGACACTTTGGACACAGTTTGGACATTTTCACTTAGGGGCATATTCACTTTGTTGCCAGCAGTTTAAACATTAATGGCTGTATGTTGAGTTATTTTGAGGGGACAGCAAATTTACACTGTTATCCAAGCAGTACACTGACTACTTTACACTTTATCAAAGTGTCATATCTTCAATATTGTCCCTTGAAAGGATATACTGAAATATTTTTTTTGACATTTAAGCTTTTTATTGATTTTACAACATATACCTGTATAAAAGGGAGAAAAACAAAAAAACAAAACAAAAGAACAAAACAAAACTGCTGGTGTGCACCCCTGCCCTTACAAGTCTAAAAAAAAAAAGAGAAACTAACTAACAGTGGGTTCCAAGAGAAGAAACACAGAAATGGGCAAATGAAATTGATGGTAAAGTAACATTTGGACCGGGGGTCACAGTTAATAGTCCTTCAGATTATGATAATATGGTCATGATTTCCTGTTTGCTTCAGATAGCTCCAAAAGTAGTCCCAATGTTCATCTTTGTCTTCTGTATCATTTTTAAGTTTATTCAGCATGGACTCATAGGAAGTAGTCTCTGTCATTGCTTTGATCCAGTCTTTCAGTTCAGGACGTACTGTAGTCTTCCAGTGTCTAAGGATAATCCTCGATGCAGTTACCAGTCCAACCATAACTGTAAAAATATTATTATGAATTCTTGGAATATGAGAACGGTCTCCTAACAAGCACAATTCAGGAGTTAAGGGCACTTCTAATCCTGACCAAAGTGTGACGACTTCCTTCCAAAAAGGAGCTATAAGGGAACATTCCCAAAAACAATGTAGGAAAGTCCCCGCCTCAATTTTACATTTCCAACAAAGATAGTCAGGCACAAGCTTCATACGGTGTAATCTTCTTGGAGTATGATAATATCTATGCAGAATTTTATATTGTATGCATTTGCTCCTCGCCTCCTTAACATAAATCCCATTTTCCGCCAAAATGCCCATCCATTTTTCGTTTGGAATTGGTGCATTTAAATCTTTCTGCCACAAAGTTTTAATGTTCGAACATTCCCTACTTCTATTATCATTTACCAACCTATAAAAACAAGATGCTGTGTGGTGCTCCTGAGGCATATTAATAAAATTTAGAACAAGATTTTCATGTCCCCTTCTGAACTTTGACGTCACACAATGTCTAATTTGCAAATATCTCCAGAAATTTTCCTTCCCTTCCAATTTGTATGTTTGAACAAGGTCTCTACAGGACATAAATTCCCCATCTTTAAATAAGTCGCTAATAACATTTATGCCATGAGACTGCCACAATTTCCAAAACACAATTTTTTTCCCTATACGAATAGCTGGATTGTTCCAAAGAGATGAGTAAAACTGCACATGAGGTGATATTTTAAGAATTCTATGTATACTGAGCCATACCTGGCTAGAGTGAAGCAAAATTGGGTTCGTTGAAATGCAGCTTTAAGACAACATACCTTTTGGATCGAAAGGAGTATAAATCTCAGACTCTATACTTAGCCATTCCTGTCAGGCTTGATTTTTCCCCAGTAATTAACCAATTTTGCCACCTCGAATGAGACTGAATATAATTTTGGATCGGATAAACTTAAACCAGCCTTCTCTCTAGGAGAATATAATTTACTTAGCTTGATTGTTGCCCTTTTCCCATCCCATAGAAACTGCTTAATTAAGTCTTCATACTGTTTAAAGAAACCTGGCGGTATCGCAATTGGTAACATCAATACTACATAGTTAAATTGGGGAGCTATAATCATTTTTACAATATTTATTTTGCCCCACAATGAGATTTTTATTTGCCCCATTTTGCTATATTTGTTTTTATTTTTAGAAGGACTGGGTCAAAATTAAGTTGGGGTAGGTCCTGGGGTAGGTCCTCCATATCTTGGCTTAGCCTAATCCCGATCCTTAGCCTACGTCACGCCGCGGAGCACGGCGCCATTTTCGGGGTCTACGAATCAAAAGAGACACTGTGTTGGAACGACGTCGACAAGAATCATGTTTAAAAGCAGCTCCAAAGAAAACGGACGGTATAGAGACCGATTGCGTCCAGAGGCGAAGCGGCGGTACTTAAAAAAAATAGAGTGCATCGCAAACTTGAACCCATATGAAATACTGCAGTGGAGTAAAGACCCAGACGACTTTGGAGAATGGACTGTATAGAGACCGATTGCATCCAGAGGCGAAGCAGCGGTACTTGCAGAAAATAGCGTGCATTGGAAATGTGGACCCGTATGAAACACGGCCGTGGAGTAGAAACCCTGAAGACCAACCGCTACTGACATAGCCTGACATATTTTCGTACCTTATCTGTGCAGTCAGCGAGTACAAGTCGTCATTCAAACAAAGGTAAGTCAGCTCGAGTACTGCATGTGAAATGCGTTTGATTTTCCCCCAAACATTCAGATTAGTGCAGCATAAATTCATTCATGAGGGGAAATTACAGTGAGAACATGTGGAGGCTGTTAGGTGGATAACATAGTGAGTTCAGTGCATTGATGAGACATTGTCCTGAAGGATTTAGTTATTCTTTATGGTTAAAGAAATTGCAATGATTTATTCATATTTATTATAAATAATTTAAATATACATCTTGCTTCTGTGTTTGTATCCTGTGTCACTAAAAATACATTTTATTTTAGTTTTATACATTGATTAATGACCTGCAGAACTCCTTATCATATTAAGTGATTCATAATTGTCACTTTATGCTTTCTCCATCTCTAAAGTGATTACATCCTTGCATTACATACTTTAGGTTCATTTTCTGCAGGCAGGTTTCTGAGAGAGAACAGGCAGATTTACCCTATAAAATGCAGCGTTTTATAGATGGACACATAAAGAAATGAAAACTTACATGTATGTGCTAACTTTCTAAACACTGTCACATTTATGATAAAGTAGATAAAACACATTTATGTCGGCCTTGGCTCATAGTTCTTGTCTTTAAATGAACTTTGTCTGTGTGTGTTTCAGGTGCTGCACTCTCAAAGACTGAATGAACCAGCATTGCAGCCATGGGTCACTGTGAGCATCACAGGGAAGGTTGAAGCCGCCCACTGCACCTGTATGGCCGGAGTCGTGGAGACCTGCAGCTCTTCTGTTTAATGTAGAAGCAACAGTGCGGATCTGTGGCACGAGGACTGTTACAGATGAACCTGCATACTGGGTTTTGCCTGGTAATATGACCAAGATACAGCCAGAGGTTGGCCATAAGATAGACTTCTCCTCTTCAGCTGCCCAAAAAAAGGCTCTTGATCAAAACATAAACAGACCATCCGTATTGAAAGGTAAAAGGAGCCGTCCTCAAAAAAGAAAAATCCCACCTGCTACTGTGGAGGAGTTGTCACTGCTATAATGCCATAATGTTTTATATAGGGGTCTAGATTTATGCCTGAAGTGCACTGCCATGTAAATAATTTGCATTTACTGAATATGTACTGACTGAGTACCACTGTTCAAAAATTTAATAAAGAAACAAACTAAGTTTTGCCTCTTTTTTTATTATTAAAACCACTTTATAGAACATCACATCAGTTACAGTGTAGAATCCATGTCATTTATAGTTTATAAAAGACAAAATGTTTACATAAAATCATGACAGTGTTTACATGATATCACCCACTACTAACATTATTTACTGTATCTTTTGAAAAAAAATACCACTATTTATACAGCAAAAGAATTAAGAATATTTAACAGGAGCAAGTTTCATTTTCCCTGGTTTTACTACCACACTGTTCAACAAACGCAGCAAACCTTCACCATCTTATCCAGAAGGGTCACCTCTTCACCCTCACATGGAAGAAGTAATCTGATTGGCATGGTGGTAAGTTTGAAGCAGGTCCCTTGTGTAGCGCTGGAACCCAGTCACGATGTGTTTCATCCATTTCATAGGCTGGTTTGCTGCAATAATGCCAAATAATTAGAAACTCTATAAAGAGAAGGTAGTTCTGCAAAATCACTCAGTAGGATGTTTGTTCTAATTTGCTATGACCTCAGAGCGCATCGAAAATAAAACTAATAGGCTATAAAGAGTGATATGAACATATTTAGAACTTACCGGAATGAAAATGTCTGGAGCACCAACAGATATTTGGAGATGGAAGAGAGCTGGATATCAGCTCGTCTCACAGCTGCTATCCAGGCTAGACGCCTTCGTTTGGTAACATCGATACACGAGCTGCCTCATGTTGCTTCCAGGTTGGGAAAGAATGAAAAGATAAACCCTTTTCAATCTTATTCTCTTGCCGGTCGTGCGATCGAACATTGCAGCCGACCAGACAGCAAATACGAACCATGGCTGTTGTGTGTGCCTTCGCTCCCTTTTCACTTGCGCTAGACCCCCAAAATGGCGGATGGGGCCAAAATCCTTTCCACGCCCACCCCCGTGACATCACGCTCCAAAGCCCTATACTTCATCCCTCTAGGTACCCATTTAAAATTGAATTTTTCTACCATGTACAGATAGCATAGTGGGGATAGTGGCATTACTTCAGACTTTCCCCAGTTAATAGTATAACCTGACACCTCAGAGAACGCCTTTATGGTGTCCATTAAATGCGGCACTGATAAAAGTGGGTCTGTTATAATGGCAAGAATATCATCAGCATAGAGGAGGAGTTTGTGTTCCTGCTGCCCACCTATGATGCCTTTAATCTCCTTGTTTGATCTGATACTCACTGCCAATGTTTCTATAAAAATTAAGAACAAAAGGGGGCTTAAAGAACAGCCCTGACGAGTTCCACGTGACAAACTAAAGAAGGGTGAAACCATACCATTTGATATTACCGCCGCCTTTGGTTCTTTGTATAGCACTTTAACCCAGTTTAGAAAGTGTGGACCAAACCCAAACCGCAACAAGGTTGAAAAAAGAAAGCTCCATTCAACTTTGTCAAAAGCCTTCTCCGCATCTAAGGAGAAAGCTGCTATTGGAGTATCTTTAGACTGGCTCAGCCACATCAAATGGAGTAGCTTTCATTTGTTATCTGAGGAAGAGCGTGTTTTCATAAATCCAGTCTGATTTGGATGTATGATGACACCCAGAACCCGCTGTAACCTTAAGGCTAGAACTTTTGTAAGTATTTTGCAGTCCAAATTCAATAAGCTTATTGGTCTGTAATTTGATGGATCTGTATTGTCTTTATCTTTTTTTGGTATTAGTGATATCAGAGCCTCATTAAATGTAGCTGGGATCTGCCCATTTTCAAAAGCTTCTTTATACACTTTTTGTAGGTAAGAATGTCAATAAATGTTTTATAATACTCAGCTGGTAGGCCATCGTTACCTGGTGATTTCCCCGTTTTCATCAAAGTTACTGCCTTTCTGATTTCTGCCTCAGTAATCGGACCCTCGAGCCATTCCATTTGATCCCGTTGCAGTTTGGCGAGGTCCAGTTTAGACAGAAAAAGGTCTTCACCTGTTTGATTTCCTGAAACAGTAGATGTATATAAACCTTTGTAGTAATTCATGAATATCCTATTTATTTCTCTAATTGATGTGACCAAATTATTTTCATGTTTAATAGCTGGAATGAAGTTTAAGAAATCCTGTTTCTTAACCTGTCTTGCTAATACTTTACCTGTCTTTTCACCACCTTCATAAAATGTAGTATTCAGGCAAAGCATAGAATATGCAACTTTTTTGTTGTATATCTCATTCAACTGAAATTTTAATCCACATATATCCCTAATATAATTGCTCTGTGTAAACCCCCGAAAGCAGGTTTTCTTTATATTTGATTTCTTTTTCCAGTATTTGGATTTTATTTAAACTTTCTTTCTTCTTTTTAGAAGCATATGCTATTAGCTTCCCCCGAATGTATGCCTTAGAAGCTTCCCACACTGTTCCTATATGTTTAGTGCTTCCAATATTAATTTTGAAGAAATATTTGAGGTCTTCCTCAAGTAAGGTCTGGAAAGGCTTATCTAATAATAGGGAGACATTCATTCTCCATCTAGATCCTACTCTGTTCTCTGTACCTAATTTAATACACAATTCCACTGCTGCATGATCAGTTAACCCAATACTCTTAATATCACAACTTGTTAGACAATTAAGCAGAGTATTTGAGACCAGAAAAAAATCCAATCTAGAAAAGGATTTGTGAGAATGAAAATAGAAGGCGTACTCTCTTTTAGTTGGATTACTTAACCGCCATACATCCGTCAGCCCCATGTCGTCTTTTAACATGTGGACTGCCTCTCTGGTTTTATTACCAACAGAACTCCCGAAACTACTCCTGTCGAGGGCACCATCCATGACTTCATTAAAATCTCCAGCTAAAATTATTTGTCCTTCCATCTCCCCCACGATTTTATTAACATTGTGATAAAAAAGTGGGTCTCCCTTATTTGGGCCATAGATATTGCAAAGAATCATCATCACACCTTCAATCCGTGCCTGAACACATATTATTCTTCCCTTTGCATCTTTAAATTCCTTTACCAGTACAAAGTTAATATTTCTTCTGATGAGGATGATAACCCCATTGCGAGCACTTGAGAAGGAGCTGTAGAAAATGACCTGCCCACCCAGTTTTAAATTTTGACTCTTCACCTTGATTTAAATGTGTCTCCTGAAGAAATACTACGTCCGCTTGTGTTGTTTTTAAATAAGACCATATTTTACTACTTTTAACAGGACTACCACATCCATTTATATTCCACGTCATTATTCTAATAAATTTTCCTGTCATTTTGCGAGAAAATTAGCAGTAATTTGGAACCAGTGCTCCTGCATTTTGGAGTGATCATTCTCCCTTCCCAACTGACTAACCCCAGAAATTGCCACCAGCCAAAACCCCTGAACAGAGAAAACATTTTTATCAACTTGAAATGGGAAAGAAAAAAAACTTACAGTTTGCTGCGACGCAGTGTAAAAAACAGAAAACAAAAAACAAAACCTTATCGGGTCCGTGAGAGATGCAGACCAGCTTCGTAGCTTCGTCCCAGATGACAGGCAGCACAGACCCCTCTCCCACCGACTTATCAACTACACGACATCTGGTTCGTAGCTCAATTTAAGAGCTAGCCCGCCGTCCGCGTTTCCTCATTCCCGTTGTTGAAAAACTTCTCCGCCGCTGCTGCCGATGTGAAGCTCAGATTCCTTCCCTTCCATCTCACCTTCAGTGTGGCCGGGAACGCCAGGGTGTAACGCGCATTGTGTTGTTGTAGTTTTCGTTTCACCGTTGTAAAGGCCTTCCTCTTCTCCACCAACTCCTTTGTCATGTCGGGAAACACAGACACTCTGCTCCCTTCCCATTCAAAGCCGTGTTTTACTTTCGCGGCTGTAATAACTTTATCTCTTGCCAACTGACGCAGGAACCGGACGAGCACTGGCCTCGGAGGTTTTTCCGGGTCCGACATAGGAGCCAGGGCCTGGTGAGTGCGCTCAATCTCCAACTCGGGGTTATCCATATTTAATCCCATCCCCTCAACCATCATCTTGTGAACGCTATTAAGCAACGCCCTGTCAGCACCAACAGTTTCTCTTAGTCCAACTATTCTTATGTTATTCCTTTTGCCGTGGTTTTCGAGGGCTTGTATACGATCCCACATAACCTCACACCGTTTGCTCATTTTAGCTTCCTCCGTCTGTAGCCATGCTGTAACATCTCCCACACTGGAAATGCGTGACTCTGCCTCAGTCACCCGTTCTTGCACATCCGTGACTACGGTGGTTAATTCCATCAGTTTAGTCTTAATCGAAGTGATATCCGCCGCAACAGTCTGCAGCGCGCTTCCAATTTTTAATACTTCAGTCAGCATATTGTCTGCATATGGAGACTCCTGGCCTCGCTGTTCCACTTGCCCTTGTTGTTCACCACCATCTTGCAAGCCACTGTGGGTGCCGGGTTTCTCCCTATTTTGCTTGGAGCCATGGCTGTCTCGAGCTAGTTCTCTTTACGAAGGTGACAGCAGCACCTTACACGGCTTGCGTTGAAAAAACAAAGATCCAAAATATAAGCTACGAATTTGCAATATTCAATACATTATCATGTCGGAGGAAGGAGCACTTCTAACCAGCTGCCATCTTGCTTGCAATGCCCACGTGACTCAAGAACTCAAAACCTCAAGCGGATATACTGAAATATTTACAAAAATGTGTCTCACTTTGGTGAGATACTGTGCATGTGCATATACTGATGGTGGAAGTCGGTTTCCTGCTTAAGTGGTGTCTACTTTAATTGCTGACCTAGGAACACATTTCCATTACACAAAAAAGTTCCAGACTGAATTTCTTCTCTAAAATGGCAGCCATCAGTGCTACTCCTCAGCCTCCTAGACCTATGGTATAAATGTGAAAATCCTATGTGGCTTTGAGCTGACGGTAACCGGGATTCAAACTCATCTGAGATTTTTAGTAGATGCACCTATGGTATAAATTAGAACATTCTAGATAACGTCCTTTTTTGAGCTATCACATTCAGAAGATTTTCAGAAAACTTGACCTTGAGGTTGAGGTCACCGGGATACAAACTTTAGAGAATTTTAGATACCGATGGTTTCAGTTTGAAAATCCTACATCGCCTCGTTCTCAAGTTATTGCATTCACAAACTTGAGTGTCCACAGGGCCCACCCAGAGGCCTTAAGGGGAAAAAAATATGCCCCCTATTGTTTTACATGTTGCATGTGATGAAAATTTTAATTAGTATCGCAAATCTTTTTTCTATGAAAATGGATTGACAGCATTTCTGGACATTGACTGCCTTCAATTTTAGATGTGCAATTTTGAGCAATATAATCGTCTTTATAAACTTTTAAACCTTTGAATACTGTATTATTTCAGACTCTTTAGTCTGTAAGCTTAATGTCTTAAAATTGTGGTCTTGTAACTGGGTCATAATTCTATTCTTAATTACTCACTGTTTATTTCTGCTAGGTGAGTGTCTTGGTTTGACTCAAGCTGTTGGCGAACCTGTCCTGTTGGAGCCAGGTTGGACAGGCAACAGAGAGGAAACTTTGCCCCGTGATGTCACTTACAGTCAGCAAACAGAACAGGTTAGGAACATCAAAGAAGAAATCCAAATCCCTGCTGTTCCACAGAACTTGTCCCAGAACATTTTCACTCAGCCTGACTCACATCAGAACAGCCTTGAGTTGAACTATGAACCAACCAGTCAGTCTTCCTTTGACCCATATGGCTTTAAACTCAGCCCAGAGCATTCCAGTCACACTCTTTTAGACCCTGATGAAGATGAGTTGAGTCCAGAACCTGCTGATGATGATCTGACCTTTGACCCTGAACCCTGCTCTTCTCAACATCAGCTGAACTTTGATGCCTATGGGTTTGACGTTACCTCCTCCCAGATGATACGGGACTTTGACCCTTATGGCTTTAAGCTAAGCCCTCAAGAAGAGAACCAGGAAGTATTGGACCCCTGTGGCCATGACAACCATGATGCAATAGACCTTTGTACCTATGAAAACAATGAGCAAAGAAAGCTCTCAAGCTATAATAACCCAGAAATACTGAAACCTCATACCCATGAAAACCAAGAAGTGCTTGAAAATGATAGCCACAATAACCAGGAATTTCTAGATTTGTGTAATAATGGAAACCAAGAAGTGCTGGAACCATCTAGCCTCGAAAACAGGGAGGTGGTTAACCATAAAAACCAAGTCCTGGAACTCTGTAGTCACAACAATCAAGAAGTTGTGGACCTCTGTCGGAATAATAGCAGTGAGCAATTACTTGAACCTTGTGACTGTCATAACCAAGAAGTGCTGGAACCTCATAGCTTTGGCAGTCAGGACGTCCTGGACTTCTCCTATCCTAAAAATCAGGAAGTGTTAGATTTAGATAGCCATGGTAACCAAGAAGTTTTGGATTTTAATAGCAAGGAAAACCAGGGCGTGCTAGTTTCAGGTAGCTACAATAAGCAGGAACTTCAGGAAAATCAGGAGTTACCTGACCAGGAGGGATTGGACTTGTTGAGTACAGACATTTTGCCTGAAGCAAACAACAACCAGTGCATTCTGGAACCAGAACAGGATGTCAGTTCCGTTAATGACAGCTCAGACAGTGATGTGGCATCCGAAAATATGCTGGGACTGCAGCTCAGTAACCCCAGTATCTGCACCTCGAATACCACAAATACTAGTACTGCTGATACTTTAAACATGGCCATCAGTAGCATGTCTGCCAGCCAGGACCTTAATTCGTCTGCTGCCCTGATCCACCACAACCTTTTAGAAGGTGATCTGGGTTCAGTGTTTGGGGCTGGAGGATACATTGGATGTCCTGATGTAGCTGATGACCTAGAGCCATTGCAGAGAAGGCAGACAAACCCAGTACCAGAGCCAGTACGACCAGTTAGGCCTCCTCGACCATCTCTCGGGGTAAGTTGGACGTTATTTTTCTTAACTTGGTATAGCATTTAACTGATGGCCAGTTAGTTTGATATATCCTGTGTAATCCTAAATTTCAGGTTTACTGTCCTTACTTTATTTATTTTTTGCTTTTATTTGGCCCATGATTGTCAACATTTTGCAGAACTTGGAGATTAAGAATAAATACCCAACATTTAATATTAATATAATTCAAGCTATCATTACTGTGTTAGGGTTAGGGATTTGTTTTTTAAATATGTTATGTGTTAAATTTGAACTTTGAGTTGAAATAATTACAACTGTAAATATTTCTCAAGCTGTAGAACCAGGTATTTAGTAATTTTAGCAAAGTTAGAAGTAGAATAGCATCCATCCACATTTTTCTGATCCAATACTTTGTGACTATCTGCTAATACACATCAGTGTACCAGTGTTAATAAGACGTTTTCCTCATTGTGAGACTGGCCATAACTACTATATATCTGGCTCCATTTGAACACCTAACTTAATCCTAAGAGAAAACATTTACTGGATTGTTGGTGTTTATTTGTGAAATAATAAATGAGAATAGGATAAATACATGAAAAAAATATTTTTGGCTTGATTTATCCAATTTAACTGTCAGACAATGAATTGGCTCCCCAATATTCCATCCAGGTTTTGAACCAATATTTGATCCAAATCTCGCATCACTGCATCCATAGCTAGAATCATAGTTGTTCTGTTAGTCAGGTATTTCATTAAACTGCTCCACAGTCCAAAACCTTTAAAACTTCTTAAAAGGTTGAGATGAAAACCATTTCTTGTAGGGGGTGGACAATATGCCAAAAGTTTCCATCCAACAGCCAGACATTGCTGATATATTTATTGTTGGTTTGTGGTGCCATGCATACATGTTTTTCTTTGTACTGAACATTAATTCTGGTTTCTTTGGCTAATGGTTTGCACCACTACTAAAGCGCCTGCTGAACATCCCTGCAGAGCAGGTTAAATGGCCAGAAACCAAATTCCAGAACCTATCTTCAAGAAAATCTTTTTTCATTTTGTTTGAAGTTCAAATGATTATTTAACATAACTGTTAAAAGTCAGCGTGCCTCTCGAACAAGTGTAATTTAGATGAATATAATATCAGCTGCTTTGTGCATAGAAAATTATATTTTTTTTAAAAGCATATACTTAGGTTTTCATCTACCTTCATGTGTTTTAGGCCAAGGACAAGGCCCAGTCCCAGACTCAGGTCATCGATTTAAAGTGATCTCTCACCATGAAACATTCAAGTGAGGTTTACTGTGTCACCATGGTTCCTGTGATGACAACGAGGCAAGAAGTGAAGATGATAAGGAATAAAGTAAGACAAAGGGAAATGCAATGGAGGAAAAATGGCTAAAGAGCAAGAGCTCATTCTGTTGTTAATTATCACAGTAAATTAGTTCAGGTTAATCAGAGGAGAAACAATGGAAGGCAAGATGAAAAAACTACCAAGAACCAAATGATAAAAAAGATTTCCTGGTTGTTATATTAAGAAACATGATTTTATCCAGTTTATTTATTTACATCTGTCAAGGTTGCAAAAGACTGTCTGACCTACTATCTTGTCTTTTTATGATTTGATGAACTTAAGAAGATTTTGACAGACCTGACTGGTCTGAAGTGAAAATAATGTCCATGTTTGTGATGTGACATACAGTAAATATTAGGACATATGTTACAAGACTTCAAATAGATAAACTGTATATAAATGATACAATGTAACCTGCTGTTGTGGTTTTGAGATTATCTATTCAATTAGTAGTTTAGATCTAAGTTGCATATGAACTGTAGAGAGTTTATAGTCGGATTTACCAATGAGTGCATATCCACGCTCACAACAGTGTTTTCACACATCATTTAAGAGTGCTCCTTAAAGAGAAGCAGTGGTTCACTGCCATTCTAGGCTGGATTCTTCAGTTTCACCAGTGACAAAGCATGGCTGATGGCTGTGGTCAGGTGTGTGCTTTGTTACATGTGTAGCAGGCTCAGTAGTGATGTTGGAGTCTTGTGATGTGAACCTGTGCATCACTGCTGCAAGTCAAGGGTGAGTAAAACTATATTTTTAGTTAGTTTTAAGTTCCTGTTTAAAGTGCGATGCCACCCATGTTTGTAATTGGACTGTAACTGAAAAGATGGCCACTTCATTCTTTGTCCCAATTTCATACTGTACACTAATGCTGAAAATAAAAACTATGCAGTGATTTTGGTTGTGTACTGTTAGTTAGGTAGTTAGAGACTTAACTACCTAACCAACAGCGCAGGCTGTCAATTTTTTCTTTTGTTTGGTAGCAACAAACAAACAACAGCAAAGCTGTGTCCACCCAGGAAATGTGGGTGAGCAATGAAAGTCAGCGACGTTCTCTGACTTAAAGTGGCGATGGGCAAAAAGCCCAGGATGAACTTTTCTCATGTTGGAGGCCACTGAAGTGACTGACATTGGACAGGGTTGTAAATACATGAGGTCACCTAGGCAACCACAGCCTGGAATGTTTACTAGCGATCAGATCTCAGCTTCAAAGCGATGCATGAATGAAGCGCTGGGGTGGGGACACAACACCAAAATACAGATAGTCACATCTGAGTGGAAGAGCAGCGATGTGGAAAGACTATTGCCTTCTACCATTGTCATCAGTAGTAATTTAAAGACACCAATACAGAAGTACTGTATGTAACTTTAAGAAAGCAGTGTTTCTGTCCAGCAGTGAATAGAGACAAGTTTCTTTTTAAGCTTTAAAAAGAATACCTATTTTCTTTATTACACATATTTAACTTGTGTCATGAAAAACAAACTGCACAATATATACAGTGATCTTTTTTTAGACTCAAATGTTACTGCTAATAAATCCCCTGTTAGTACTCATCTTTTGATAGCACTGCCAGTGAAACTTTATGAAGTAATTAAGATATGTTTTCATTTGAGAATGGCGCACACAAAGTTGAGCAGATTTACAGTGGTAAGCATACTGACAGATCTGAGCATTTCATTGGTGTAAACACCTGCTTAGAAATGGTCTGAAGCGTGGAACCAGGACACAGCGAGGGTAAATGTGGAGTGGGTCTGGCACCGGTGCCGCTGTTACGCTGCCCATCCGGCAGTATCAGACCTGATAGGCCAGCAAGAAAAGTCTGTTCCAACAAGTTTACTGTGATCAGACTAAAGTAGTCAGAACCAACACAGCCAGAGTACAAAACAGAAATCCTTGAGCTGATCATTTTCTATAGGTTCATCACTCCCAGAGACCTCTTTGACACTGTTATATCATTTTCAGGTTATAATTAGATATCTAATTATATATAAAACACTGTTATTCCTTTTGATTGTACCCACACAAGGTCACACACACAACTGCTTTTTAACAAGTACATGATATTTACTGGTATGGTAGCAGAGCATCAGTGTAACCTGTTCAGAAATGGCACATAGCGCTTTATTCCTCTGAGCACCCAAAGCCTGTTCTACTGCAAGCATCATTTAACCAGTCGCACTCACATTCACGCAAGCATTTTTTTTCTACACCTAAGAGCTTTTCTCTAACAGTCACATGCACATGGACCTTGGGGTTCAGTGTTTTGCTCAATGTTATTTCAACTTGCAGACTGGAGGATGAAATCATCAGTCTACCTCCTGAGCCAACCTGAAGTACAATACCAATTCCAAAAAGTTTGCATGCTGTGTAAAATTTAAAATAAAACAGAATTCACGGATTCCCTCAGTGTTTAAACTGAGAAAACATATCATTTTAAGAGAAATATTTAATATCTGAATTTGATGGCAGCAGCACATCTCAGAAACAGTCATGCTTCCCACTCTGTAGACTTTGGGAGAGGAAAGCTGTCCCATTCTTGTCTGATAGAGATATTTTTCACTTTATGATGCTCCACCAGCTGGTAAAAGCAAGGACTCTTCTACTATTAAGGCTTTCCCTGAAACACATGTCATCTGGATGGGCGTATATGCTGCTCTAAAACTGCCAACTCCAGAAGCACTAATGCACTGCCACACCGTCAGAAATACAGGTTTTTGAACTGAGCACTGACAGCAAGTCGGATAGTCTAGAGGACACAGTGTCCATGTTTTGCAATTTCGAATTAAAATTTCTTCACTTTGCTTCAGTCCATTTTAAATGAGCTGTGGTCCAGAGATGATGGCACTGTGGTGTGTGTGGACAACACAGTGAGCTGTGTTCACAGACAGTGATGTCTGGAAGTGTTCCTAAGCCCATGCACTGATTTCATAACAGAATCGTGTCTGCTTGAGGACCTGAAGATCAGCTGCATCTAATGTTGATTTTCAGCCTGGTCCCTCATGCACAGAGATTTCTCAAGATTCTCTGAATCTTCTGAACTTATGACTTTGGATGATGAGATATTCACAGTCTTTGCAACTATTTGTTGAGGAACATTATTCTGAAATTGTTCTACAATTTTGTAGAAGCACTTTTTTGCAGATCTCTCTCTCTAAGATGTTCTTTTTTTTACCCAGTCCTGTTACTGACCTGTCATCAGTTAGCCTAATTACGTATAAAATGTTTCTTTTTCGTGTCACTTACATTTTCAGTCTTTTGCTGTCCCATCCCGGCTTCTTTGAAACATGCTGCTGCCATCAAATTCAAACTGATTGTTTTTACATGGTAGTATAAATATCGTGAGTATATTATTATATTATATTATTACATGGGACACTCAGCAGGCACTGATTGAACCTTTCAGTTCACACAAAGCTTCAGTTCAGCCTACCTCACTCTTTTACCATGATTTCATGACAGCAGCTAGAACTATTACAAGCAAGTATTCAGTGACTTTCATATTTGTAGATATGTACATGAACTCGCATTTTCTTTTGACTGTACAATGGTACACATGATATAGCAAAGACATTAAAGTGAAGTCCCACATTTTACCTGCTTCAAACGAGATGCTTCCACTGAATAATTAGAATGGTTCCATTGAAAATGGAAGAAAACACAAGCTGGTTCACAAGTTAACATCAAGGGTCTAATAATTTTAAACAGAACCAGATAAAGAACCAGAGCTAATTTAATATAAAAGAGTCAGTGAGACAGATCAGACCCTGAAGACCAGCAATTGTCACCCTTACCAAAGTGCTTACTTCCAGTTAAAAGATTATTGACGTGTCCAAAAAGGTTGATTCTGTTCACCTGAACGTGGCGTTTTCAGTGGGAGAAATATTTCGTCACTCATCCAGGTGACTTCTTCAGTCTCAGCTGACTGCAGGTTTCCCCAATCTTATAAACACTACATTTGCACAATGAGTGAAACTAGCACTACTGAATTAACAGTGGGCTGGGAGATGAGTTCCTGGATCATTAATATGCAAATTGTCATAACCATTTTTCAAAGCCCACTGATCAATGGCCATGAGTACCACTCACAGAGAGTTGGGGAATGGCATGCATCAAGACATTATTGATGTGCGTTTTGCAGTATACCTATGCATTTTGGTCTTTTGTCTACATGGAAACCATGTGGGTGCAGTGTAATGTGAGGGTACACACCTTTACAGGATATTTAGATCTAATGTGTGTTTCTGTATCATTTAGTATCAAGTTATTGGCAAAATCTAAACCGTGTTTGACAAATCTACGGTTCACTAGCGTGAATCACAACACTTCATATACAAGCACAGTGCTCCATGTATTAGCTTTGTTTTCAAATATACAATCATGTGTAAAGAAAACAGAACATTTAGAAGACTTATTTTGTTCATTTGTTGCATTTTGGAACATAATTAGTTACATACACAAAACTAAAATAACAGTTTGCACACTGCCAGCCTGTTACTACACCACAGAAACTATGACGTGTTGATCATGGTCTGCTGCAGAAAACTGGATTATCTTTTTCAGAAAGCAGGCTAAAACTATGGTGTCTCAAGCTAATAGACTGTAAATCTAACCTGCTCGCTGGAAGCTCAGCTTCAACAGCAGTTTCCTGTCTGACTCCCACCCCCGGACTCATCCACCAGTGGCTGTATTGGTGGATGAGAGTGCATTGTACCATGATGTGCTTACAGTTAAGCATATTCCATATAAAGTAGTCTCACACATACACAAGCATGCATCATTACAACCAGTAACATGTAATTTAAGATGGTGCTGCCTTGTATCTTATGTGATAAAGAGCAGGTTTGCTCAAAATGTCAGACTTTTTGTGGTGTAATAAAATAGCAAATCTGGAGCTCCACAGTGTGCCAGCTGTTAATTTGTTTTTCATTCATCTTTGGCCCAGAACCTGCCCTAATTCTGGTGTGGATGTGTGTAGATTTTTTTAGTTATGCATATAAACTTACCTCAAATCTTAGCAAAATATTTGTGTCACCCCCTTGAACTTTCCCACATTTTGTCACATTACAGCCACAAACATGAATCAATTTTACTGGAATTCCAGGTGAAAGACCAATACAAAGTGGTGTACACGTGAGAAGTGGAACGAAAATCATACATGATTCCAAACATTTTTTACAAATAAATAACTGAAAAGTGGGGTGTGCGTAATTATTCAGCCCCCTGAGTCAATACTTTGTAGAACCACCTTTTGCTACAATTACAGCTACCAGTCTTTTAGGGTATGTCTCTACAGGCTTTGCACATCTAGAGACTGAAATTCTTGCCCATTCTTCTTTGCAAAACCGCTCCACAACTGCCCTGTGACGGCCTCAGAGGTTGTCTAAGAGAATATTGGGAGCAACAACACCATGAAGTCCAAAGAACACACCAGACAGGTCAGGGATAAAGTTATTGAGAAATCTAAAGCAGGCTTAGGCTACAAAAAGATTTCCCAAGCCTTGAACATCCCACGGAGCACTGTTCAAGCCATCATTCAGAAATGGAAGGAGTATGGCACAACTGTAAACCTACCAAGACAAGGCCGTCCACCTAAACTCACAGGCCGAACAAGGAGAGCGCTGATCAGAAATGCAGCCAAGAGGCCCATGGTGACTCTGGACGAGCTGCAGAGATCTACAGCTCAGGTGGGGGAATCTGTCCATAGGACAACTATTAGTCGTGCACTGCACAAAGTTGGCCTTTATGGAAGAGTGGCAAGAAGAAAGCCATTGTTAACAGAAAACCATAAGAAGTCCCGTTTGCAGTTTGCCACAAGCCATGTGGGGGACACAGCAAACATGTGGAAGAAGGTGCTCTGGTCAGATGAGACCAAAATGGAACTTTTTGGCCTAAATGCAAAACGCTATGTGTGGCGGAAAACTACCACTGCACATCACTCTGAACACACCATCCCCTTCTTTGGACTTCATGGTGTTGTTGCTCCCAATATTCTCTTAGACAACTTCTGAGGCCGTCACAGGGCAGTTGTGGAGCTGTTTTGCAAAGAAGAATGGGCAAGGATTTCAGTCTGTAGATGTGCAAAGCTGGTAGAGACATACCCTAAAAGACTGGAAGCTGGAATTGCAGCAAAAGGTGGTTCTACAAAGTATTGACTCAGGGGGCTGAATAATTATGCACACCCCACTTTGCAGTTATTTATTTGTAAAAAATGTTTGGAATCATGTATGATTTTCGTTCCACTTCTCATGTGTACACCACTTTGTGTTGGTCTTTCACCTGGAATTCCAATAACATTGATTCATGTTTGTGGCTGTAATGTGACAAAATGTGGAAAAGTTCAAGGGGGCCGAATACTTTTGCAAGCCACTGTAAATCTCAAGGTGGCAGAAGCTTTACTGACCTCTTTGAACAGATCTCTCTTCAGTTTTCTTCTCCGCCTGGAGAATGGATCTCAGTTCTGATAGGCTCATGAATATACATATTAATATATATCTCCATGTTTGTACTATCTGTCAATAACATCATTTAGGAAGAAACATTTATCAGTAGAGTTTAAGAATCTTAAGTATCTGCAGGTGGAGCCGTCGTCCTGCTTAAACCATGTTTTGTTTTTTATTCTCGCAATATAAGCTACGACATCTTTCATTAAAAATTGCTACTGGTACAAATGAAGTGTAACAGACAGTTTCATAAACAGATGCTAAGGAGTAAGCAGAATTCCCCACAAATTATCCACATGTCAGGAGAATAATCTCAGCAGACTGCCACTCTCCAGGGCTAAAGTATGTTTTAATCGATTGCCAAGGTAACATCCAAAAAAAGCAAAAATGCATCACTGTACATAGACACATACAGCACACACTAAAAATGACAAGGTCTGCAATTAGTTGTATTATATACACAGAAAGCTGTTCATTTCTCTGATTTAAAATATCTATATGCTCATTTTACCGGCTGCCTTTACTTACCCACACAGGATAAGAATATTACCCAAAGCATTGGCAGAGCTGTTCTACTGTTCAGAGAGGCAGACATCAAGTTCCCTGTGGAGCTTTTCATTCTTTGAAGTGTGTGTGTTTTCTACGATGTATATGTATGTGCTCCAAAGCTATGGTCGAAGGACAGCATATTCAGAAGAAATTCTGTGTTTTGTCATGATGCAGCCATGGTTTATTGTGATGATGATTCATTTATGTCTAATGTACGATTTGGTGTCTTAAATGTGTGATGAAAAAACTAAGAAATAAAAGTCATCTGCAAGCCATAGTGCGGTCTGCTTTTCCATCTCTATTGTCTGTTCCTGCTGCCAATACAAAGCGAGAACTATCAGATGACCCCTGAGTGTCAGCACTTGGCAATGGTGGGAAAAAGGAACTCCCTTTTTAACAGGAGGAAACCTCCAACAAGACTGGGCTCTGGGAAGGGCAGTCATGAGCCACCACCAGCTGTGGGGTAAAGAGGTGCGTAGTGAAAGGATAAGATTGGATTGATAAGGAATTTGGAGATGTTTTATTAATTGTGCTTTGTAAGAAAGAATTGTTTCATATCTGAAACATTTTTACCTTCAGATAGTCATAAATCAAAGACTAGGTGTCTTTGATTACCTGTTCTTAGGCAATTCACAGACAATTTCAAAGACAAGGATGGAAAGCTTCTGTTCAGACAGGTAGGGGGCCAGTTCTGCTGTAGCGCCTTTGAATCTGGCCTGAATGTTACATAGTGAAAGCTGAAAAAATGATCTGTCAGCTGCATCTGCTGACACATGGCTCCAACTTAGGAAGCGCTGAATTCCTGGTGCTGGGGCAGGCCAGCTGGGCCCAAGACCAGCCTTTGTTTACTGAAAATGAGTACAATGGATACAAGAGGGCTCACCAGCAGTGGCTGTTGACAGAAGTATGAAATTGATGTTTCTGCTACATTTGGGATCTGAATTATCGATGAAAACAACAAGATGAGATAAAAGTAGTAAAGTAATCTTCAGCTTTTATTTAACGCTATTTATATACAAATAGAATAATTCATGGACCTTTTGTCTCCCCCCACTCGGGAGAAAATAGCTGCTAAAGAGTCCACTGTGTTCACTAGCCAGCAGTGGTGAATTATAAGACCTGAACATTCAAATTTGAAACATACTGGGTCCAAAAGAAGAAAAAGGCAAAAGATTTGGCTCAGACACACAAATATGTTGGAAAGTCTTCCTAAGTAACTCCTGACAAAACAGCACATCAAACTGATGCAGATATGACATCAAAACGAACTTGCAACAGCTTCAATTACCAGCTGTCCGTCCATCTTCTTCTGCTTAACCAGTTCAGGGTCACAGTGGGCAAGAGCCTGTCCAAGGTGCCATGGGGTGAAAGGCAGGGTACACCCTGGACAGGGTGCCAATGTTTTGCAAGGAGAAATGAGAGACAGACAGACAACTATTCACACGTATGGGCAATTTACATTCACCAAACTTAACCCCAGTAACTGCATGTCTTTAAACTGTGGGAGGAAGCCAGAGTACCCAGAGAGAACCCACGCAGACATGACGTGAAAGGAAAGGCTCCAGGCAGATGCTGGAACTAAACCCAGGACCCAGGTGCTAACTACCCCACCACTGTGCTGCACATTTACCAAAATACTTGTCAAACTATTTGCTTTTTCTATAATCTTAAACCATTTAAACATTTTTATAAATGAAGATTACAGATAAACTGTGATTGTGACTTAATAATATATTTCAGTTAATTTAGAAAAAGAAATGTTGTTTAATGAAAATGACTTTACAGTAAATGAGCTCCATGCAAACTAAAATTGAGTTGGACGCAGATTCCACCAAAAGACAGGCTAATAAATGATGCTGTACTTCAGGCATGAACATTCTAATAAGCTCACTCAGTTTGACAAAATCCAATCATTTAGACACAAATCATGACTTTGATGTAGCAGACTGGTTTTGGTTGCTGTTTTCCTGATGTACCCGATGATCGCACAAATGAAAGGACAAGCACGGGTAAACGTGAAAAACCAAATTCTTGATGAAGTCTTTTACTTTCAGTGTCAACTAAATAAAGAACTTGAATATGAAATAAAGAAATAATACCCATAATACAGTGTAAACTTGGCTTCAGAGAGCAAACTTAACCCAAGCACTTTACACTGGTGCTGATGACTGAGACGTTTGGAGAGTTTTGTTTCTCTGGCGACAGCAGAGGACGGTCACTGTGACGATGACGATGAGGACTGTTAACATGATGAAGCCTGCAACAACAATCAAACCTGCAGAAAGAATGAGGGTCACTGTTAAATGGACTGGTTCTACCTGAGCACTCAAAGTGCTTTATACAACATGCCTCATTCACACACACACACACACACACACACACACACACACACACACACACACACATAAGCACTCTTTTCTTTGTCTAAGTGCGTTCTATCTAACATTCGCAAGATACTAACCCCAAGCTGCTCTCCGATGCATCTATTGGAGTATGAATGTGTGTGAATCTTAGCTAGGAGGTGCTGAAAAGCATAGAAGTGAATGTGGCATGTTGTACAAAGCACTTTGAGTGCTCTGGGAGAGTACAAAAGCACTTCATATAAATCAGTCCATTATCTTGCCCGAGGATAGTTTGGTATGTATGCTGGAGCAGCTAGGGATCAAACCATGAACCTTCTAATTACTAGATGACCCGCTCTACCCCACAGGAAATGTAGACAATCAGTGTTACCACCTACACGCTTCTTAATGTTTAAGACTTCACATCACTTAAATCACATCCTTTCAGCCAGTCCCTTATGTCTGAGAAAGTTGTCACAGTGGATGACTCCACACATTTGGCACAGATGTTCAATGCCCTCCTATTTATACAGCACTCGGAGTACACTAGCTTATGACCCACTGAGGCTGGGTGTGCCTCCTCCTAATCTTGAGCTGTTGATTTTTCACACAAGGCTCCAAGTGTTAACCACTATACTATGAAGCCAATGGAATCAAATCAAATCTGACAAAATACCAAATTAAGGTGTCTTAATTTCCAGCAGAGGGCAGCACTCTCCCTCTTATGCTGATATACACTGGTTGTTTATTACTCCGGTGTTGAGTACTTAATGAGGAAGAAGCTGCAATTGTAACAACTAATGACAAATAGTTTACAGAGTTGCATGTAGAATATGTGTACCTAGGGGGATGCCCGAGGCTCTTTCTGTGCACTGTTGCATGCTCCAGGATCCCTGCTGAGTGGCTTTGGGTCTGGAGATGATGAACGCTGCCACCATGAAACAGTAACTCTCTCCTTCATCCAGCCCCTGTATCTGTGTCATACTTGAGTTTGATATCACATCTCTCTAAGGGGTAACAACAGGACAGATTACTGTCATTCATCTGTAAACATTTAACCAACTTACCAATCAGACATTGAATGGAAACAGCCATAGGCCCTAAATCTAAAGGTCCAGATGAACTTGTTACTAACTAACTAACCACTATGTAGGTGCCTATAGAATGGGCTGACCACACTAAGCAGAGAGGGACCCATAGTAAGGCCCATTGCTAGCCCATATTTTTCGTGTGAGCAAGCCTAATACAGAGCACTAACAGAATTACATGAAAAGAGTATAATTTTTTTCAGTTTAACAACATAATTTGCAGCTCATTTTACTTTTAGTGTTAACATCAGATTACCTTTCCTGTGCTTCCAGACTTGTAGTAGCTGATCTTATAATTAAGATCTTTTTTGAAAATGTCCCTGATGCTGAGCTGCTTCTGACGATCATAAATGGAGGTTAAAGGATCTGTGATGTTCACTATTACTCTTCTATGATCCAATGGCTCCACAGTGAATCCCACAGCACTGATGTTACCTGGGGACAGGAGTAGCCAACAGTTATGCTGAGACTGCCTGCAAAGGCTTATTCGCGCGCTAAAAGTCAATTCAGTTAGTTACAACATCATTACTAGAGTGAGTGAGTTGTTGAGTGGATGGGTACTCTACTAAACATTATGCAGAATGGAATGCCTGATTGGTGCAGGTATGGTAGCGCGTCGCGCGTGTGTGTGTGTGCGCGCGCGCATGTATAACCTACTCTCTCTATAGGGATTGAACTTGGAAGAATAAGTGTGAGGGAGTTCATAGTCCATGTCCGTGATTTCTGTTAGAACATCAGCAGAGTAGGCCCTGTGAAATAGGGACACA